>NC_057814.1:496512314-496525769 GCF_018294505.1 Triticum aestivum | reverse complement strand
GAACCCTAGCAAGGGCCAGCCAGTGTACGCTCTCATTAATGACCGAATCATCAACATCAATTTTTAAGTCGTCGAATTCCTCGCCATCCAGATTGAGCTAGTTGAAGAGGTCGCTTAGATCGCTAGGGTTTTCCGTCACGCCACTGCTTGTTGCTGACTGCGCGTCAGATGGTGTCGCCATATCTTCCAAAAAAGGGGTGGGGGGCATCAAGATGGCTCCGGAGGGGAAAGGAATGACCGTGGGGCGGCTGGTAACGAGGGAACACACAGGCGACCAAGATCAAGGATCTTAAACCCTAGCCGCCGCGTGGAGGAAACACACTCGTTGCCATCTTAAGAACGGCCGAAAGATCGATCAAAATTTTGTGGAGAGGCTCTCTCTCTCTACATATATTATTGACGGAAGGCCTTGAATCTGGCATACAATACTCCATTTTTCTAATCCTTCCATCAACATCACTTAGCATTTCATCTCCCAGCATAATACACACACTTTTGACCCGAGAAACGTCGCTCGCCCGGATGTGCACATACACATACGCACCACGACACGACTTCCCTCTGATCCACAATCCTTGCCATAACTCATCTCGATCAAACAACATTGCCATCACGAACGGATCCAAATGCCGTCGACGTATAGTAATATCAAGGCACTGGTGGTTTGGTACTGTACTTAAGTTGCAGTATCAGGCAACGCCTAACAGCCTACTCAGTCAGCACGTGTGGATCCGTTGACGACTGATGGCGACGCTTCATCACTTATATAAATATTAATAAGAATATAAAATAACATATAACCTCTCCCTGTAACGTGCATGTCATCCGTGATGCAATACTTTGACATATGGTGGTTCCTGTACGCGTGCTTAATGATACCACTAGTGGTAGCTAACTTTCTTTTTGAGAGTGGCCGGTCTGCCGTAGTTTTCATCAGCTGTGTGGTCAAGTCCATCTGCCGCAGTTAACTTAACTTTTGATCGGGTTAGGTTACGCGTGATGCTCGGACGAGACCCTGCGGCCGTATCACCTCGTCACCTGCTTCGCCTCGTCGCCCTAGCGCACGCCGTGTGGTTTGAAAAATGCCGCTTCCTGCGGTCATGGCCGAGCTAATTCCGAAGAATTACGAGCCGCGGCCGGCGGCGGTGGCGGTGGTGATGTGGGCTGGATCTCCGGAATCTGAGCCCGTCCGGCCTGACGGAAAATGGCGCGCCGCAAGCAGACGCCGCGCCCGAGTAAAGAAATGTTCAGAAGGGGAGCAGGTACAGTGCGGAAGCATCTGCTCGGCATAAAACAAGCACTGCGACGCATCACGATTTGGTTTGGTGCAAAGTTATAATAATGCTGGATCATTGGGTGCAGTAAGATAGTAGTACTCTTACTGTTGGCAGTTGATTAAGTGCTTGGTAGCGGGCGCACGCGGGGACTGACACGCGAAGGTTCCAGGCCATTAAACAAGCTGCGCAAAGGTTCAGAAAAAGGTCCCTGGCTCTTTAACTTCTTGTCTATTCAGAGCAGTCATCAGAGCAGACCTGTGTAAGTTCCATTGCAGACTGAGCTGCTATGGGCCGGCCGGAAAAGGAAATGGGAGCGCAAGCTCATCAATTAATTAGTAGGGCACTATGCTCTAGTGCCGCTGTCATGGGCTGCGTTGCAGACTGACTGTGCCGCCCGCTGCTGCCATGGACTGCTAGAAACGTAGCGTGTACTTGTGTGCAGTAAAACATAATAATGCATCATTGGGTGCACTAAAAGTGCTGCACCATTTGCTGCTGGCAGTAATTCGTTGCGCTGACACACGAATCTTCCAAGCGGTTAAAGAAAAAAACTAAGTATGCCTCAGAAAAGGTACCTGTGTTCCTGTGTATTCTTCAGAGCAGCCACAAGGACAGATTGTTACTTGCTGAACCAATTCTCCGTAGTCCGTAGTATGCTTGCTAGCAGATCGTTGTCGAAATCATCTTCTTGTGACTTGTGAGCAGACCAGAGAAGAAATGCAGTTTCTAGCACCCGTACTGCTAGGAATAGGATCAAGAGTCACACTGCCAAGTTCCTAACCGTGCGGCGTGTACGTGTGCTGTGCTGGTATAAAGCAGTGGCGGTTCTAGGCCCCAGGCAGCCAGGGCCTTGGCCTGGGGCGTGGTGGATCATTTCTTTGTTAACTGTAGCACACTGTATCAAGAATTACACTGTAGCTTACTGTAGTTACACTGCTTGCCTGGGGCGTATGCTGAACCTAGCTCCGCTACTGGTATAAAGTACGCGGAGAGAGACAGGTGAGGGTAGTAGCATGCTTCAGAAATGGTACCATGGATGGATCGCAGTATCCTGAACGTCAACGACTTTCTGGTATCGCTGTTCGTACACGCGATCCATCCAAAAGGGAATGGCGAAAAACGATGTTCACTTCAGAAATGGAAGGATACCAAGACTGATGCCTCGCGTAGAGAATAATACACTCTCTTTTTTTTTTTTGAGTCGTGAGTAGTACACTTGGATGTATCGGATTCGTAAGGGACGACGATAGCTTTTCTTTCCCTTCTGGCAGGGCGACAAACCCTTTCTCCTCTCAGTCTTTTTTTTTAAGCACCAACCGTAGAACAATAGTTCCACGGTATATTATCATTAAATAAAGTATATGTACAAACTATAGACTAACTACTAAAAAGAAGAACGAAAAACAATCAGCCAATTCCTATTCTGGGAAACATGGGTAAACACTAAGAAAGGAGATATGAGTCTGCTGTCAACATTACAAATGCCCAGCAATCCAGTTTAACAAGATGTCTTAATGCTTTGCCTTGGCTCTATATTGGAGCAGCTGAAGATCCTCCTTTAGAGTAACTCTAGCAGATCCCGCATTTTGCCGACCCGTAAAATGTGTTTGCAGGTCGCATGGGGGCGGTTATGTAGGCCGAAATTTGTGGCGGCAGACTAGAAACCGCAAACAAACCCCTAAATTTTTAAAAAAGTTGTTTCGCGCGAGAAATTTAAGCAACAGCTCGCCGGAGCTCGCTCGCATACATGGTTCTTCTTCGCATAATAAGTTCATACACGCCACATACATACATAAAGGTTAGATATGCTAGACAGGGCCTACGCTACCGCATCACTGCAACAAAATTGAGCTCACCGGAGCTCCTGCGGTAGCTGCCCGCCGACGGCGATCAGTCGGAGTCGGAGGAGTCGGAGCCGAGGTCGACGAAGAGCTTCGCCTGCTCCTCCTTCATCACGCGCAGGTCGGCCTCCTTCGATGCCTGCGCCTGCGATGCCGTGAGGCCCGTCTCGAGGAAGAGCCACTCGTACTCAAGCTCGCGGCGGATGCGCTCTTCCATCTCCTGCAGATCCCTCGCCGACCGCTCGAGGACGACGCGCTCGAGGAGCTCCTTGTAGGATCGGAAGTATGTCTAGAGGGGGGGGGTGATTAGACTACTTGACCAAATAAAAATCTATCATTTTCCCAATTTCAGTTCTTGATAGATTTTAGCAACTTAGCACAAGTCAAGCAATCAACCTACACATGCAATTCTAAGAGTATAGCAGCGGAATGTAAAACAATTGCATATGAAGGTAAAGGAATGAGTTTGAGGGAGCAAACGCAATGTTGACACGGAGATTTTTTATCCGTGGTTCCGATAGATGGTGCTATCGTACATCCACGTTGATGGAGACCTCAACCCACGAAGGGTAACGGTTGCGCGAGTCCACTGAGGGCTCCACCCACGAAGGGTCCACGAAGAAGTAACCTTGTCTATCCCACCATGGCCGTCGCCCACGAAGGACTTGCCTCACTAGGGTAGATCTTCACGAAGTAGGCGATCTCCTTGCCCTTACAAACTCCTTGATTCAACTCCACAATCTTGTCGGAGGCTCCCAAGTGACATCTAGCCAATCTAGGAGACACCACTCTCCAAGAAGTAACAAATGGTGTGTTGATGATGAACTCCTTGCTCTTGTGCTTCAAATGATAGTCTCCCCAACACTCAACTCTCTCTCATAGGATTGGATTTGGTAGAAAGAAGATTTGAGTGGAAAGCAACTTGGGGACGGCTAGAGATCAAGGTTTATGTGGTTAGAATGGAATATCTTGACCTCAACACAAGCGTAGGTGGTTCTCTCTCAGAAAATATGTATTGGAAGTGTAGGCATGTTCTGATGGCTCTCTCCACGAATGAAGAGTGGGTGGAGGGGTATATATAGCCTCCACACAAAATCTAACCGTTACCCACAAATCACCAAACTCGGTGGGACCGAATCATTAAACTCGGTCGGACCGATTTAGTTCAAAATGTGAACGTTAGGATTCTCGGTGGGACCGACATGTCAACTCGGTGGGACCGATGTCATTAGGGTTAGGGCATAACGTAATCTCGGTGAGACCGATTACACAAACTCGGTGAGACCGATTTTGGTAATAGCCAAACAGAGAGTTGGTCAGGCAAACTCGGTGGGACCGATTCGCTCATCTCGGTTGGACCAAAACGTTACGAAAAGAAAACAGATAGTTTGCATTGCAATCTCGGTGGGACCGATCGCTCATCTCGGTTTGACCGACACGTTACGAAGGGAAACAGAGAGTTTGCAAACCCATCTCGGTGAGACTGAGATCCCTATCGGTGAGACCGAATTGATTAGGGTTTCTGGCAGTGGCTATGTCAACTGAACTCGAGTGAATAGCATAAAACTACCACTTTTCGCGTTATGGTTCCAGAAAACTACCGAAAATTTGTTTGTGACTGATACCTACCACTTTTGGCGTCGACTGTCTCAGAAAACCCAAATCGCGAGTGCTCTGCAATTGATCGCGATTATGACAGTTGGGGCCCGCTCCTAAACAAACCGCTTGTTGACTGTTTAGTTTGACCGTTAACTGAGCTTCTTTTTTCTTTCTCTCTTTCCTTCTCTCCTCTTCCCCCCTGTACTCTCTCTGCCTTATCTTCAACCCCGCCGGCGACCCGCTCCCTCCCTTCGCGCGCCCACCCGATCGGCGACCCGCTCCCTCCCCTCCCGCGCCCACCCCGCCGGCGACCCGCTCCCCTCCCCTCGTGCGCTCACCTCGCCGGCGACCCTCTCCCCTCTCCTCGCTTGCCCACCCCACAGGCGACCCTCTCCCCTCCCCTCGCCCACACCGCCGACGGCCATGAAGTCCCTGAGGCGGCGAGCTCCTGGACGCGGCGGTCCAGAAGGCCACCCAAGGAGCCCCGGCAGCGGCGGCCGCCTCCGCCGCCATCCACACTGCCGGACCCCCGCGCGTGGCCCGTGGATGGAGAGCCGGCGACCTCGGCCACAGGTGCGGCTCCTCCGAGCTCGTCCCTCACCCTGCATTCTCCGACGCGGCTGCCCTCGATGACGGCCATGGATGCGAGTTCACCGGCGGGGTGGTGGCTGCTGGACGCGGCCGCCCGCAGCACAAATAGGAGGCCGTCGAGATGCTCCTGCCGTGGCCGCTTGCATCACGGACAGGAGCTGCCCGCCGAGATGCTCCTGCCGCGGCCTCCCGCAGCACGGCTGCAACAGCGACAAGCACGGCCGGAGGAGCTCGATCTGGAAGACTGGCCATGGCAGGGGCCTGATTGCTTTTCTGAAATATTTGCAGGGACCAAATTGCATTTATAAATATTTACAGACACTGCCATGTGGGTCCCACATGTCAGTTAACAGTCAACTAAACGGTCAAACAAACGGCTTGATTAGGAGCGGGCCCCAACTGTCATAATCACGATCAATTGCAAATCACTCGGCGATTTGGGTTTTTTGAGACAGCCGATGCCAAAAGTGGTAGGTATCAGTCACAAACAAATTTCCAGTAGTTTTTTGGAACCATAACGCGAAAAGTGGTAGTTTTATGCTATTCACTCATTGAACTCGGTGGCTCCGGATGTGAAACTTCGGTGGGGCCGAGTTGGACTTTTTGGTTTAGGACATATGTGGATATGAGAAAGTAGTGGAGGGTTTTGGAGCATATCACTAAGCATTTTGAGCAAGATCCTCATTAAGCAACACCTCACCCCTTCTTAATAGTATTAGCTTTTCCTGTAGACTCAATGTGATCTTGGATCACTAAAATAAAAAATGTAGAGTCTTGTGCTTTGAGCTTGAGTCAATCTTTTGTCCTTAGCATTTTGAAGGGTCCACTTTCTAATCCATGCCATGCCAAACATTGAGCTTTCCTGAAATATTTATCTTGGAATAGTATTAGCTCAATGAGCTATATGTTGTTAGGAATTACCAAAACCACCCAGGGATAGTTGCACTTTCACTCCTCCTGCCCCGGTGGGAGGTAGTCCTCGGGTCCGATGACGCCTCGGCGCGGCGGCGCATCGGGGATGGCCTCCTCCGGCTCCCTCTTCACCGGAACGAGCCGCGAGCTCGATGCGCCCGCGCATGAGCTCCCCGCGGACCAGCGGCCGGATGAGCTCCCCGCGGACCAGTTGCCGGAGGAGGCGCGGCGGTGACGGGCGCGCTCGAGCTCGAACTCATCGAGCTCGCGCCGGCTGAATGCCGGCGGCGGCCGGGCACCCTGGTTGAGCCACCGACGCGCCCCCGCTTGCACGCGGCGTCATATTTGGCACGGCGGCGGCGCTCCGCCTCATCCCCCGAGTCGGCCATGGTGGTTCAAGGCTCGCCGGCGGCGAGAAATCAAGCGGCGCCGTGGGGAATTGGAGGGGAACGCGGCGGTGGGAGGATAGGGTTTCGACCCGCATTTGCCCCGCAAACCCGCAGTTATAGTGGCTCGGGGGTTGCGTTTGCGGGCTGCGGCAAAACATTTTATGGGCCGGACACCGATGCGGGCTCTGGTCTGGCCAGAAAAATGGGCCGAGCCCGTATAATCGCCGGAATTATGCGGGTTTGCGCCGGATGCGGGGTCTGCTAGAGTTACTCTTAGCCAGAACTTCCAACAGTTAATGCTTGGGACCTCCTTCCTGATTTTTTTTGCATTTCTTTGAGTCCATATTCTCCAGCAACCTTGAATGATGACATCAAGGGCAATGCCAGCTGGCAGCAGAGAATGCATGATCATAATATCATCAAAGCTCGAGATACCAAGTCTTGTGGAGGGGAATATACTATTCCAGCAATCTTGAGCAAAGGGACAGTCCCAGAATAAATGCCTGAGAGTTTCCTCTGCACGATCATTACAAGGAGATATGAGTCCTCCTCTCGGTCTTCACCGGTGAGTTCGTGGATTCGCCTTCACTTCGCCTGCTGCTCAGGCGCCGGTGGTGGGGAGGGGATTTCTGGTGCCTCGAATCTGGCTAGTAGATAGGTAGTGTTTTAGGGGCTGTTTGGTTCTAGGCCTAACCATGCCACACTTTGCCATGCAATATTGCCACACTTGCCTAAGGTTAGTATTTCAAAATGAGAGCCACAAGTTGGCAAGCCTAAGGAAATCTTGCCACACTTTTTGAGTGTTGGCCTGTTGACTTTGCCCTTCCTTTAGACAAAGAGCCGGACCCTAGTGTGGCTTGCCTAAGGTGTGGCTTGAACCAAACACCCACCCAAATTGGTCAAACTTGCCTAACCTTAGATGTGGCAACCTTAGGCAAACTTAGTCTCAAACCAAACAGCCCCTTAGTCCTCGCAGGGGCGGCGCTTGGACGGATGGTAGCGCATCTTCCTCGAATCCTCCTCATGTTCATCCGTTGGGACGGATTAGATGGAGCTCCGGCGTAGATTCCTAGCTCCTCAGGGCGGCGAGGTTAGGGTTTCTCGACGTGCGTACACAACGGCGATATTTGGTGTCAGGTTCTTCATATCTATTCGACGATTCAACGGCGACGACTGCGGCTTCTGGGCACTGGTCCTTAGGGGCATGTGCACGAAGACTTTGCGGCTGTCATCGACAAGGTCAGGCTGGCTCCTGTATGGGAGTGGCGATAGCGGCGCGTCGGCGGCTCGATCTGGCAACGGCAATGGTCGTTCGGTGATCCATGGACCTCGATGTAATTTTTTTAATGTTTGAGGCGTTTTATACTTTCGATGAATCTTTATAATATATTTGATCATTTTCGCAAAAATAAAAAGATGTATCGGATTTGTACATGGTCTATTTTGTTTTTACCAAGTTTACTTATGTTTATAGAATATTCATTCATACAGCGATGTCGGTATAGCAGATTTAAGTTTAAAGGCTTGGCTACATCCGGCCTGAAATGTCGCATTTTTGCGTGAGAGTCCTCTTTCGAGTCTATAGCATATAGACGACTTATCCAAATCATCAACATTATTGATCAGCTGACTATGAGCCATGAGATTTGAGCCCCCAATCTCGTCAACTGATCATCGTATCGTGAACGTTTCAACGTCCACTTACAAATAACATGTGAGGACATCAAACACAAGCAGCAACTGGCAGAATAATAATACTGTACTACTCCCTTTATAAACTAATATAAGAGCGTTTAGATCACTACTTTAGTATTCTAAACACTCTTATATTAGTTTACGGAGGGAGTATCAAACTACTCCCTCCGTTCCCAAATATAAGTCTGTTTAGAGATAACAACAAGTGACTACATACGGAGCAAAATGAGTGAATCTATACTCTAAATATATTTACATATACATCTGTATGTTATAGTCTATTTGAAATGTCTAAAAATACTAATATTTAAGAACGGAGGGAGTACAAAGGAACTTTTCATGCATGTACCAAGGTCAGCTTGACTAGAGCTGGGATATTTGACCTTGATACTAGTTTCTTCTCAGCTATTGGCTTTAGTTTCTATTTCTATTTTGCTTTTCTTTGAAAGCATATGACATACAAAAAATGTGTGTGTACCATAGGCATTTGTTCTCTTTTCTCTTTTAGTTGAAAAAGAAGCTAATTGGTCCGTCAAGAGTTGATGCAAAGCATGCTGCTCCCGAGTGCATTTTTTTTAACATTTGACAGCATCACAGCAACCCACATGCCACATAGCCCATTTTCTTCCTATTCGAGGAACCATAGTGTCCATTGTTTTGCTAAAGATATCAAGCTTCTTATATGATACTCCCTCCGTCCCATAATATAAGAGTGTTTTTTACACTAGTGTAGTATACAAAACGCTCTTATATTATGAGACGGAGGGAGTAGTATTTTTTAAGAAGCACTTGCAACTTGGCAGACCCAAGAGCATGGCTGTGCGCCTTTTCAGACCCAAGTTCGATTCCCGTGGGTGGAATTTATTCCGTGGATTTAAAACTTGGTCTCGCACCTTCCTTCTTAATTATAATGTTGCGGGGCTCCTCTCCCGTTGGTATATTAAAAAAACACTTGTAACTTTATTTTATCCATTACACGTACCGGTTAAACTTCATTGGGGTCAAATTGGGCCGTGGCTTGCCCAAGATTTCTGCACTTTTTTCTACTTATTCTTAGGAGCCCAGCCCACCGCCGATAGTCCACTAAGCACAATGCACTACACCGCATGCCCTTTACACGGTCGATCCACTAAGCTACCAAACAAACAAAAAACTAAGTGGGAGTCTGGATTCGGCCCCAGCTAGCCGCACAGTAGCATTGGCGTGCCAAAAAATTGGCACGGGAATTGACCTTCGACATCTTGCCAAATCATTGGCATGAAAAAGAACGGGGAGGCTCAACCAACCCTAGCACACCAAGTAATTGGTTTTGATCCAAACACATGCCCAAGCAGCCAGTCATCGCCAATATTTTGGCTAGGCAACACTGAGCTCTAATCCAAATACACCCTAGCACCAGGCTTCGGCATGCTATCACATGTAGCATTGAGAAGTGCCGCAACAATGGTGGATCAGTTGCAGATGCACATAGCACTACTAGAAAAAGGCTTACTAGTGGCGCACCAGTTTTGCCTACTAATGGCGCACTACTGGTGCGCCACTAGCATCACGCCACTAGTAATTTTTACTAATGGCGCACCGCTGGTGCGCCATTAGTATCTGGTACTCTAATGGCGCACCAGGCAGTGCGCCATTAGTATAGGCCCCGGTGCGTCATTAGTATGCCTCCCAGTGGGCATGTGCTTTGCCATACTAATGGCGCACTGGTGGGTGATGCGCCATTAGTATGTATATTAGAAATTTTTTTTCTGATATTTGCACAGATTACAAAATATATTATTGGACAGAATGTAAACAGCACCACACAGCAACAGCAGATTCATCGAATACAATAGAAGATTAGTCTCCGAATACAATTTATCATATTAGTCTCCGAAATCAAAAGACCGAACAAAGATAGAACATTACAAGTCTCGAGACCGCGAGTAGCGAGTTTGTCGAAATTAATACTAATCCTAACAGGTCCTACTAATCATCATCATACAACTTCTACTCGTTATTAATAACAAGTCATACGATCATCATCCTGATAGTCATCGAACCAACCCTACTTAATTGTTCTTAGCACATGATCATCAGTATTAGGCAGGACCTAAAATACCCTATTTAAGGTAAAATAGCATAAAACAATATAGACCCTGACTCTCCATTATGGAGAATGGAGATCATCCTGTCTCCAATTCTTGCGCGGCGCTTCCTTTTGCTTCCAAGAACCTCCTTACGACTGTCCATACATTTTTTCCATTCTCTGATTAGCATGTCTCCACTTCTTCTAGAAATCCGGTATGGACAGTTGAGATTTTTAGGATGACCTGGATATAAGTTCAAAACTTGAAGGCTGCCACTCTGATACATCAAATGAGGCACACAATCCTCTGGGATTCTCTGTTGAAAAACATAGTAATAACTTCATAGTTAGCAATGATGTACTAGTTTTAGAAGTATGCAAAAGATGCACGGATGTCGTAATAGTACAAAATCTTACCAGGGTATCTCCATGGTAGTTACTGTAGTTCAACACGTGCACTAGTGGCACGTATTGACCATAATGTTGAGGAGTTTGATTGTAGATATTGTAATTCTCAAGATCAGTACAAAATCCGACCAGATGATTTTTCTCCTGATAAGTTAACTCGGAGCCATCGGTGTAGTGGGTTTTGTCTACCATTTTCCGCACATTTTTTGAACAATCAAAATAAGCTGTCAATGGAAATAAGTTGTCAACTATTTTGAAATAAACAATATAGATTAGTTAATAATTACCTATGTTTGAGAAACTCACATAGCGGTAGAACTGGAGGCGTATCAACAAGGACCCAAATGTCCATATTGTCTTGGTCGATGCCAGGATCACCAAGATCCATGGTGACAAACATACCCTCATCAAAACCATACATCTTGCAAAATGCTTCCCAATTTTTGCAACCAAAATGGGTTACGCTCTCAGCATTATACAGATTTACTTCAAAATCCACATCATGACGTGTCCTTAGGTGAATTTTCTTCGTTTCAAAATTTTCATGATCTTCAAAATCCATCCTCTCCAAGACATAGCGTCTTGCATGGCATAGGATAAACTATACTCGAATTGTAAAAGATGAAATTACACGTTGGAATAGTTGAAGTCATGCTTAATTACGAAAAAAACACTTGTCGTCGTTGCGTACCATTTCAACTTCGAAGGTCTCCTCGAGCTTAATGCTGAAGCGCAGTTGATCCTACTTAATTAAGTACTAAGATACCCCGGCCCATGCATTAGTCGGAAGTGCCCCATATGTCCTATTTTTAGCAAAGTCATGCTAAAATTCACGGAAAATTTCAGCATGACCTTTGCTGAAAATAGGACAAATGGAGTACCCGAATTTGCCGGAACAGAAGTTAATCGACATTCCGGCAAACTCAAGGGCCTCTCGGGGTACCTGCAAAATCATCACGACACGATGGTCGGAGACAAAACCCAGCAAACTAGCACCGCAATGTGCCTCTACTTTCATATGGATGAAAAGGCCACAGACCATATGGTCCTCTGCTTTCATATGGACAAAAAGCAGCTCAACTTATGTGAGCTTCCATTCCAGATCTAATAGGTCACCCAACAAAATCAGCTCAACTTAGACTGTGAGCAAACTACCTATTGAAGCAAAGGCAAATATCTCTAAAGTCTGAACTAAAGCAGGGTTTCCTTGCTAATGATCCACAGTCCCACACTACTGAATGGGTTTTTGCAGAAACAAAACAGACATCACAGGAGAGAAGTCCCAGTGGACAAGTCAGAATGGCATAAAAACATGACTGCATACATTAGGGCATATGTGATTTTGGTATAGCTACACTACTGCAGGCTGCATACATTCAGTCATTCTAAAATTTATTTTAGTCTACTACTAAAATTCAGCACTAGCATATCTTCAACACTCCAATTTCTTTCAGTTTTGGCAGTTTATTTCCAGCTTCAAAATTTAAGAGAATTAGAATAAGGATAGTAGGAAATGAAAAAGAATTATGCTCAAAGAACAATGGTAATAGCAAAATATTGAAACCTTTGGTAAGCATTATATTACAAAAAAACAAGATATGCAGTACTATACAATATCCATAACCAGAAAACAAGACATGCATAGGCTATATTTGAAACAAGATATTTTGCCAATCTTAGTTAACTGAAACTATCTACAATTCATGTGTTCAAAAATCCAGTTACATTCAGCTGTTGTGCAAAAACTATCCTCACTTTGCTTGAGCACTGCAAAATACCTTTCCTATGCAGCAAGAGAAAGCTGTAAAGCAGGTGATCTCACCTGCAAGGCACCAGGGTTGAGAAGCAACACACAGATGCCTTCTTTTGGGGAGGAAACAACAGCCCAATTAGTAGTGCCTCATTGTTAAGGTGCTGTTCAAGCTTCTTATATGGATGAGATGGTATGATTTGTGGTCCTAGGAGATTTAGTTTGGGGGTCATAATCTCCAACCTCATCACAAAATACTACTACTGCTGCTGCATATGATTCATGCCCTAAGCACAATATACTACTACTACTGCTACATCATATCATAGGAAATAATTGCCACTGATATCATTCCAGCCTCTCAAGTGGAAGATGACCCAGCTAACTGAATTTAGTTTCAGTAAGGTTTTCAGTAAAGCCAAATTAACTGAATTTTCAGTGAATTTAACAACAGGAATTTTCTTGCTGGCATATCTGAGAAACTTTAATTTCTCATAATTTATCAGCATGCTAGTCAACATCAAAGCTCTCCTTGTTTCGAAAGTAACTAGAACAACAATTGTGCAGACCTGGCAATTTTTTTGCACTGCAAATTCACACTGGCATTGGAAATCATTAGGTGTAGTACTGGCATTGCATTGCAAATTCACCATAATCCCTCATGACAGTTAGATGGAGTAGCACTCTTGATTAACAGGATGGCACCGACGGCCTGGAAGCGATCCATGGAAGAACTCACCTTGATGGACGCGGTCACAGACGAGGTCGTAGACAGCGGCGGAGCAGAGACGAGGTCGCAGACGCGGTCGTGGTGCTTCGGTGGACGCCGGCGTCGAGGAGGCTGCGGGCGGCGATCCGGAGGAAGGGGCCCGTGATGTCGTCGGCGTCCTTGGCCGCCTTCTTGACCTTTCGAGCAGAAGAAGGC
>NC_057814.1:496511238-496511970 GCF_018294505.1 Triticum aestivum | reverse complement strand
GCTAGGGGGATGGGGGAAGGGAGGGAGGGGACGTACGTGCTGGGGTGGGGGTGGAGTCTGGCGGGGGTCGGGGCGGCGGCGTCGAGGCAGCGCAAGACCACAGCGGCGGACGACGTGCAGGCGTGGCGGACGGAGGGGGCGGAGCAAGGGGGCGGCGGCGTACGGTTGGGGTCGAGGAGTGGGGGATCCGGCGAGCGAGGGAGGGAGGGAGGCGACAGTGCGAGGGGAACAAGTATAAAAATTGTAATGGCGCACCTCCCCCTGGTGCGCCATAAGTACGTCGATTCTAATGGCACACCTCCCCCTAGTGCGCCATTAGAATTTTGTTTTACTTACTAGCCCGACTGGTCAGGTTATATGCCACCTAACCCTATCTCCATCAGAACACGCCCACTAGCCCGACTGGTCAGCATGCAGCACACACACTAGGAGGTCCTGGGTTCGATTCCCAGGCTCCCCAATTTTTTTATGCATTTAAAATGCTGTTTGATATTTATTTGTGTTTAAATATGTTCAAACTTGTTTAAATCATAACAGTAATATTTTTTTTTTATAAAAACAGTAATAATTTTTATAAAAAATGCATTTAAAATGATGTTTGATATTTATTTGTGTTTAAATATGTTGAAACTTGTTTAAATCATAACAGTAATATTTTTTTATAAAAACAGTAATAATTTTTATAAAAACAGGGTGCGGGGGTGCTCGGTGGCGGTGGAGCGGGGGAGGGTG
>NC_057814.1:496505883-496510526 GCF_018294505.1 Triticum aestivum | reverse complement strand
GGAGCAGGGAAGGGTGCGGTGGGTCGTCGGCGGCGGTGGAGCGGGGGAGGGTGCGGGGGGTCGGCGGCGGCGCCCGGTGGAGCGGGGTAGAGGGTGTGGGGGGTGCTCGGCGGTGAGGGGGGACGGATCTGGCGAGGTGGGATAGCGATCGAGATGGAGGGGGATCGAGATCAAGTGTCCAGGAAATATACACTAATGGCGCACGGGGAGCAGTGCACCATTACTAGCTTAAACTAGTAATGGCGCACTGCACCAGGTGCGCCATTAGTAGTTTTGCAAAAAAGTAAAAAAATAAAAAGAATATTTTAGTGGCGCACTATGTTGCTGGAACTAGTAATGGCGCACTATGTCCTGGTGCGCCATTAGTATGTCTGGCAAAATAAAATAAAAATAAAATTTGTTACTAATGGTGCACCGTTTATCTGGTGCGCCATTAGTGTCTTTCACACTAATGGCGCACCAGCACATGGTGCGCCATTAGTGGCCATTTCATCTATAGCCCTTTTCCTAGTAGTGTAGTAGGGTATAAGCAAAATGCGCAAAAACTAGACGGGCAAAAACATAATTTTCCCTCTCCTTTTTACCTGTGTAGGAGTTCTGTCGAACACCTTGTGGGCGAGGAGGAGCAAACCAGCCGGCGGGTCATCGTTGGCTAAATGACAAATGGGACGAGGCGAAAACAGCCGTGGGAGGAGCTCCGTCGACTCTTGGAAGGCGATTGTGTAGCCGAAAATCGTCGACGTCGAGCTTCCACGCCGCCCCAAACTCGTCGATGATCCGTCCGGTGGCGCCGGTCAGGCAGCAAGCAGCGGTGCTCCGGCGGCCGCTAGTCCACCTTGAAAGGACACGACCGAGCTGCGACAACCATACAGGTGATGGCGTTCCAGCGGTTGGCCGTAATCGGCCGAAATCGAAGGGGCAGGCGGTGGAGCGGGAACGGTGGCTTTTTGCGGAAGAAAATCGCCGATGCCGGCCGGCGGAGTGGAGGTCCCGCCACGCACGGAACCAAACAAATGCGGTTGGGCGAGCTGGGCGATTTTGTGACCGCCGTCCAAGTGTTGTATATTTGGAGCACCTAGGGCTGCATTTTAGGGCTCTCCAGAGGCCATTCGAGGGGGCAGGGTGGAGCAGCAGGGGCGGGGAAGGAGGCAGAGCGGCATCAGTTGCTTTTTACGGCAGAAAATCACCACTACCAACACGTGGAGTGGAGGCCCGGCCGCGCACGGGAACAAAAGAAATGTGGTTGGGCGAGTGGGGCGATTTTGCGGCAGCCTTCCAAGTGTTGTATATTTGCAGCACTTGGGGCTGCATTCTAGGGCTGCTTAATTTATTTATCTATTTTGCAATTTTTCTATTATAGGGCAACAGTTGGAGGACTGTTTTTTTGTGCCTCAAATGCCCTAAAAAGGCCTACTTATAGGGCAGCTAATGAACGAACTCGGTAACGCGTACTGCTCCAGCCCGTTTAACTCGGTCCAGAAAGACCCAATTAAAGCCCAACAAGGGCATGCCGGCCTTGTCGCCCACCCACCTAACAACTTGGGCTTCCCGATCGGGTCCCTTCCTCCTCCGTTCCCAATCCGAATCCACCAACGCAGAGGAGTGGCGAGAGAATCTCCGGAGAAGAAGCAGGAGCGGGTGCGGCGGCGAGGTCGATGTCGACGACGGCGGGGTACCTGGCGCGGCGCGCGGGGCAGAAGGAGCGGGTGCGGCTCCTCTACCGCCGCGCGCTCAAGGACACCCTCAACTGGGCCGTCCACCGCCATCTCTTCTACCAGGACGTGAGCGCCCCTCTCCCCCACCCTCCCCCGATCTCCCCGCCCCCTCGCGGATCTGACCCCGTGTTCTTCTCCCGTGCAGGCGTCCGAGCTCAGGGACAAGTTCGAGGCCAACAGAAATGTGGTAAGACTGAAGATTCGGGTCTCCCCCCCCTTCGTCTATTTGCTGACGACTCGCATCTGACGCCGATCCCCGTCGTGTTCTCATGGATTTCCTCTGTGTGTGTGTGTGTGTATCGCAGGAGAACCTGGACGTGATCGATAGGCTCATCGAGGACGCGGAGGCGCAGCAGAGGAACTTCCAGCACCCGGATCCTTACATTGGTAAGCCTTGAAATGGTTGCGCCCTTGGTTCCTGCTGCTGGTGCCTCTGTTTGTGGATGTGATACTGCGCGGTAAATCATGTTGCGTGATACTTGCAGTTGTTTTGTTACGCTGCTGAACATTGAGTCACTGATCATTCACTCGGGAATGTTTTTGATCACTCAGGCCCGATGAATTTGTATGGTTTACTGAAGCTGTGAGCTCAAGCCTGCATTTTTTTATGATTGATTGTGTGTAGTTAGAGGCGTAGAGCTACTTGGAGGCATGTCTTGTCATCACTTAATTCATCACATTATCTTGTTATTTCATTTTGCTGGTTTGTAGAACTACTTATTAGCTTTCAGTAATAGAGGAGTATCCTCCTCTCTAAGAAATAATTCAGGTTATCTTAGGATACCAATATTTGCTTGAGGCGTGAGCTGTGTTGTTTAGTCACAACTAACTGCTGTAGTGAGTAGTGACGTGATCTTCATGTTTTAGTCAGTGCTAACCTTCACTGCAAACGTAACATTCTCAGGCCAGAAATGTACAGACTTGTTGCATATTCATTTCAGTGTCACACTATTCTGATTCAGGCCAAACTTTATTTACCATCAGTTTATCCTTGAGAATACAGGCTGCTTCAGCTTTATGATACACATTCTGTTGTGCAAAATAGCCTTTTTTAGAAATAAAATAAAAATTGTTGCGCATACTTTTGTTTCATAATCGATAGATAATGTACTTAGGCTTTAGATTAAAGTGAAAAACTGACACATTTTCAGATAGGTTATTTTCGGTACTATAGGATCTTAAGATCATACTACCTGTAACAAACTGCTCATGTGCGATTTCCTTTGATGCAATTGCTTTCTTACCCTATGTTACCTGTTTAACAAATGTGATTTTGGGGTTTTGGTATGCTGTGATTCTTCTGATCGATGAGGTTATGCAATGTATCTACTCTGCAGTTCCATGGGCTCCTGGTGGCACTAAATTCACAAGGAACCCTCCTCCACCTGAAGGGGTAAGAACATATATGAAATTTATTTAACATATCTGAGTTGTTAAGATACTTCTGTTTATAGTGCTGTGTTTGGAGCTTCTAATGTGAGATATCTTACAAAAATTCTTATGCAGATCTCAGTTCAAATTAGTTGACCAGTTGATTAATTAAAACAGTTTACTTTATGCAGCGTTTGTCTGTCAAAATGCACGACGACTACTTTTTGACTAAACCTTTTGTTTGTTGCCAGAATGTGTTATAAGCTTAGCTCCTCAAATTTTTTTTTTGCTGAAGCGTTTAAAGTACTTTAGACCATTTTCTTGGTTAACCAGTCATCTCGTGCATGCTGCTCCTGAAGAGGCAAATTTCATGATATTTATTGTTTGATGTAGTTCCCCTTGACCATGCAATGCCTATGAAACTGTTACACTACTGTTAAAATGGTATATTGTCTTTGCAGATTGAGATTATCTACAACTATGGCAAAGAAGACCAATGAACAAGAATCATGCATTTGTGAGCAGAGCCTGGCACCTGCGGAGTGCAAAGGACTTACTTTCACTTTTCCAGATGATAGCATGCAACTGAGCTGCTGTATGATTGTTAAGAACAAAATAAAATTACTCGCCTCCTTCCATGTGTTTCTTTTATCATGGATGTTGTATGGCAACTATTTTGTGCTCATCAGCTAGTTCATCGTTTACATTTACTAAGCTTTCTTTGTCAAGTAAGTTATGCATGACTAAAATGTTTGAACGCACAACCATCGATATGCTGCTATTCGTTTGGGGGCCTTGCTGGTAGTCCCCAAATGAGGGTGGGGTTATGAGCATCTCCAACAGGTGATGTATAATAGGCACTCAAAAGCAGTTTTAGGGGACCAAAAGGTGAGTTTTAGGCATTACAAATTGTTCTCCCCCAACATATGATAAAAATTAGGGCATCATTGCTCCAACAGATGATGTAAAATAGGGCACCGCAATTACATACATGTTGAAACAAACAATATCAAATTCATCTCAAAGGAATCCCAAACAAATAAAACACAAATAGTACAAACATAACATCAAACTCATCAATCCACGACATCAAATCATTACATAGTTCATCAATGCACATCATAATCAACACAAATTTGTCATCACACATGACAACAAAGTTTATCACACGTGACATGGAACACACAGATAAAGCTAGTGCTCTTGTTGCCCATGCCATATCCACCACCCCTCAACGAGATCTTTTTGAAGATCGTCGTGCTTATAGGAATCTCGAATGTCATGGTACACCTCAAAAAGCGTCGGATTCGGTCTTCCATTCTACATGACCACACCGGTTGTCACATGAGTTCATAGAAGGTGTAATCCATATCTTTTCAACACTCATTCTCAATGATCATGCATGATCATGTAAGTTGTGATGATGTACCAACCAAGGATCTCCTGATCTCAAAACCTAGCCGGTCCTCGCATAATAGCAAAACGGGCTTGCAAAATCTCAAAAGCCATTTTCAAATCTTTCCTGGTAGTCGCTTAAGTATTATGGAAGTAGAGTTC
>NC_057814.1:496458643-496505477 GCF_018294505.1 Triticum aestivum | reverse complement strand
AGCCCACTTCGGTTATATCTGATCCACAAGGTAGTGGCCCACGTTGTACGTATGACCATTTGCTTGTAAATCCATCGATGGCGATTCCCCATTGGCTAACTTTGAAAAGAGAGGTGACCGTTGGAGCACACTGATGTCATTGTAAGATCTAGACATCCCAAAATGTGCATGCCAAATCCATGTCTCCAAAGCGGCCATGCCATGCTGCATGGCGGTTCTACCACTTCCAGTGCATGCAATCAATTGAGCCAAACATACCTGGAAACCCACATGCTTTGTTCATCTCCAAAAGTCCCGTCGTGTCTTGAGCATTGCGTGCTCTCAAATACTCTGGCCCAAACACTTCAACTGCTTCCGTCGCTTCATTGAAGATATGGAGCCCCGCGACGTTTGGCTTCATGGTCGCCGCTACAAGTGGTCTCATGAGCAAGACCACCCTGCTCTTGTGCGGAACAATATGGTGTTGTGCACACCTACCTGGGATTTGATGCAACTGTAGTGCCTACTTCGCTGCCTATCTTCTGCGGCCTCGGACCATTGTCCTCTCTTCATTGAATGCGCCGCCGCCAAGCGCTTCCACTTTGAGCGGTTCTGTCCTAAACTAGATGTCTACCTCAATGTGGTTTCTGAGGATTGGAACTCCGTCCACCTGGACCCCGAACCTTTCCGACGCAACTTTGCACGTCTCAAGGAGACTGCCTGACAACTTCGTAGTTGAACTAAAACGGCGGGAAACATCTCTCTGCGGTTGCTTCTTGTGCATGAGCTTATCGCGCGTTTGAATGAGGCTGCTAGCCGACCGCTCTCTGCCTTCGTGTCTTGGCTTCGCCGCAGGCTGCAGTGCACCTACCTGGGTTTGCCCTCTCTTGAAAGATCTATCATGCGACAGTGTGCTCTGTCGGATTTCGGGTTCCGGCAAAACCCTTGAGGTTCGAACACTGGGGTGCGCACAAAGATCCCCCCTACCAAATCACGCCCTCAGCCTCACCGCGATCTCGAAGGGCTAGCTAGACGAACTCGCAACACAAGAGACACAAGGTTTATACTGGTTCGGGCCACCGTTGTGGTGTAATACCCTACTCCAGTGTGGTGGTGGTGGATTGCCTCTTGGGCTGGTGATGAACAGTACAAGGGGAAGAACAACCTCCTGAGGAGACGTGTTCTTGTGCTCGGTGAATGTGTTTGGGTGAGGATGGCTCAAGATGAGACCTAGATCGGTTCTAGCTGAGTTGCCCCCTTTGGGTGGTGGCTAGTCCTATTTATAGAGGCCATGGTCCTCTCCCCAAATATTGAGCGGGAAGGGAGCCAACAATGGCCAATTTGAAAGGGGACAGCTAGTACAAGCTATCCTGACAAAAGCAGTCTTGGCCTGCCAAAGGCTCTGGTGGTGACGCCGTCTTGGGCTCCACGGCGACCTCCGTTCTGCTGGTGTTGGTCTCGTTGCACTGATATGGAAACCTTTGCCTGATGCCTCGGTACTCCTCGCATGTGCTTGCCTCCTTAGCACCAAAGAGGAAACGAGGACACTGTGCGCGCTGGCGCCCGCCTGGCCTTGGTCGTCATGGCTGACGTCGTAGGAACCTCACGAGGTTCGCCTTGCCTTGATCTCTCCGCTCCTCGCGAGCCAGCTTGGTGAGGTCGCTCCTGAGGAGGTCTTGTGTCGTCCGCCTCGCGAGGCTTGGCCCCTCGCGAGGGTCTTGAATGCTTGTTGGTGAAGACGGGCCGTACTGGGCCTCGAGTGGAGCCACGCCGCGGGCCGCAGGCAGGCAAGTCTGGGGACCCCCGTTCCCAGAACGCCGACAGTAGCCCTCGGGCCCAAGGCGCGCTCGGACTTGGCTTCGGGGCGAAGCCAAAGGGCAAGTGCGGAGTGCCGCGGGCCCCAACAGCCTGCGGCCTTGGTCGACGTGTGGCGATTGATTGGACGTGGGCGTCTCCGCTTTCCCACGCTGCCTCGGCAACTACCCGACTTGACGAGTCCCTGCTGCATGCAAGGAAAAAACCATCATTACCTGTGATCGCGGGATTGCCGGTTGGCCTTCTCCTGCTATAAATGAGGAGGGGGCGGAGCCCCCGTTGCTCATTTCTTCCTGTTCCGCTTGCTTCTTCTTCCTTGCTCCTTTGCCAGTTGTGACTCCATGGCGCCGATCCGAAGGTTTTCGATCGGAGAGAAAGGAAAAGCCCCCCGCGACGGGCCCGGGCCGCTTCCGCCGAAGAAGAGGCCAAGCCGCCACCGCGACGTGGTCATAAGGCCAGAGGTGACAAGGCCTTGGTACGAGCGACCTCCTCCTGGGTACCCGCTGCCTCTATACGCCCAAGCTGAGGGCTCCGGAGGAAGAGGCGGCGAGCGGCGCAGTCCGCACCGCGGCCGGAGTCGTCACGCAATGGCGATGCACACCGTCGCCCCAGGGGCCCACATCGTGGACTTCTCGCGCGAACTCGTGCTGTGGGCGGCGATGCCTCCGCGCTCCTAGATCCGCTTCCCCCAGTTCTTCTCCGCCGAGATGCCGCCGAGGGGGCCCCTCGAGATATGGCTGCAACACGCGGACTGCGATGCCCCGGCGACCGGAGCGGAAGTGGAAGCCATCTCTCTGGGTGACGGTGTCCTGGACTAGGGGATACTCACTACGTTGTCTCCCGACCAGCTGGATCGAGCCGAGAACCCCCATGGCGGTTCACTATATATTGGGCCAGTTCGGATAGACCATGCCGCATACAAGGAGGATTCCACAAGACTTGGCGCCCAAGACAAGGACTCCTCTAAACCCTAGGCATACGGTGCATATATAAACCGAGGCCAGGCTAGTCAATAGACAATCTCATATTCATTACTACAATCTCGTGGTAGATACATGTACTATGTACTACACCCATATGAATACAATCAAAAGCAGCATGTAGGGTATTATCTCATCAAGAGAGCCCGAAGCTGGGTAAAACTCCGTGTCCATGTTACCATCGCTCCCAGACGCCTAGCTTAGGACTCCTACAACGAGATACGCCGGATATTGAACTGACATTGGTGCTTTCATTGAGAGCCTTCTGGCGGTCGCCACGGGGCAATGGGAATTCGGATAGTCTTCGGCGCGATCTACGCATCGGAGCCGAGCTTTATGGTCGATGTCGGCATCTTTTGTCGCCGGCTTGACTGGCCACCTTGGCTTAACCAAGGACTGTGCCCTACCTCCGATCATCATGTTCGGATGAGGGCCTTCGTCAACATCAACTCCGATCTCTATCATGATCATGGAAGAATCATCCATGGAGCTCGGGGGCTCAACGTCAACATTGCCCTCGGGTGACCGTGCTGTTTTTTCCGAACAGCAAACTTGTATCCGCTGCCACCACCTCCTCGAGCATTGCTTTGACGATTCCTTCGGTGGAATTGTGCGGAATTAAGTGTACAACAACCATGCCAAATTCCATCGAGTTCCGATGAAGGAATCTCTGGCAATCTACGATATACCGGAGCCCTGTCAAATCTGGACGGGAATCTGGACGAGTTTAGGGCGTGGTCTCCAGAGCCCAGCTCAGAGGTCCTTTGGAAGATCCAACCGTTCATCAGCTGCGGAATTCCCATATCTACCACCCCTCCAAATTTCAGCTCGATCTGACGGTTCAAACTCCGAGAACCTTCCGATGAGTGGACCAATTTTCGGATCTGTTTTCTGCGCAAATACGAATCCGACCCGAGTTCATGTTTCTTCATGAACGGAATATTGGACAACCCTTTTGAAGGAATTTTTTTCTAGGGTATTGTGCGTTGTTTTTAAACACGTAGCCATAAAATTTTAAGCCTCCTCCGAGGTAATCTTCACCATCACGCTGGTGTCAAACCAGTCCGGCAATATTGCTCCACGGCTGCCGACCTGCGCTAGACACGTCGCCGCTTTGTTGAGCCAGGCTCAACTTCTTCAATCATCACCTTGGCAAGCCGAACAAGAGTTCGGCATCGCGAAGGATAAATCATCACCAACATCGCTGCCCCACGGATTACACGGAGCGGGCACACCGGCAGCGCCGCATGGTCACTTCATCAAGCCGGCATCGACCGCGTCACAAGTCACGACCTGCGTCAGCATGGCCGCACTGTTGCTTCTTCAAGCCGATGTCCATCACGCCGACCTGCTTCAACACCTCGGCTGACATGGCAGCTGCAACGTCTCCTCACCGACCTGCTCCGTCACCTCGGCTGGACCGGGGACTTGGCTATTTCTTCATCAACATACTCCGGTGACTTCGGCGTCACCAGCCGACCAGCTTCGTCACGTTAGCTGGACCAAGGGCTTTGCCTCGGCAAGCCAACCTTTGCCAGCATCGCCATGCCATCGCTTTATCGCCCATCAGGCAATGGGTGTGCGGATCGAGTCCCAATTTTGGGAGTCACCTTTCTTCGGATTGCTACAATAAATATACCAGGTGCTATTGATCCTAGTAATTTTTGCTTGTTTGGGTTTATTTTTCCTAAGGAATTATTACTCTGGTTTGTTCCATCATCTGTACACAGGTCTATCAAATGGTGGCCGCATTAACGACGGTCACATGGTGGCCGCATTAACGACGGTCACATGGTGGTTCGGTAATGGACTTCGACTACGTCACGTGGTCTCTTCGACAAGCTGACGCCGTCGTCCCAATCAGCGTAAATCGGCTCGCGTGATCACCTTGTTGGTCGTGTTGCCATACCGACGTGTTTGGTTGCCTCGGGGACTTCGGCATCGTTGAGAGAGCTCTACCTCATCGAGTGTTGGGCACACAGGCCATATGTCTTTTATTACTCACTTCGCATAAATTATTAATTATGTAACATTTTTTTAAATTTATTATTATTCCTATTATCTCCGGCTTGCACTATTTTCTGTGCACAGATAAAGGATCCGGATTGGGCAGCGCTGTCACCTCCGCGTACCGACGTACCACGTCACCTCGGCTGGACCGAGGGCTTCGTCATCACTTCATTAACCCACACCGGGGACTTCGGCGTCACACTGCGGGCCTGCGTTGGCCGTGCTATGTCGCCACTTCGGAGTGCCGAGCTCTTCGCTCCGCCACCTCGGGACCGGCTTGGGGGCTGGGACCTTGTCCCACCGTATGCTCGGGCCGTGCATCGACACCGAGCACATTAACCAGCTAAGTCGCTTTTATGCTCAGAATTTTCAATTTTAAATTTTATTTGGTTCGACCAAGCATTATACTTTTTTTTGGCAAAAAGTTGTTTGTGAAAACTTCCTTGTCAAAACTTTGTTTGTGACACACAAATTCAAATACCCCGTTTGCTTGGGGGCTTCTTTATGAAGCCTTTCATCTTGCATATGATTATACTTGTATGGCTTCGTTCCTTGTTCGTGTATTATGCCACAATATGCACCATGTTGACTTAAGTGTTCCGCAAGCTGGGTTGCCTTGCTCCTGTGTTTACCCCTACGTTCCTGATTGTTCGGCTAGGGAGTAAAGGGAGCACCTCTGCGATTGTCACGATCGGGTCATCCGAGCTCGGACCTCAGACTGGGTGAAGCCGAAAGCTAGCGCTCTTATTGTTTTCAATCATGGTCGGCACACAACGGAACTCATGAGTCTAAAAAATCTATTGCACAAGTCTCATAGTAACAATGAGCAACCGAAGAAAGGTATCAGTGGAGGTACTATTTTCTTCGAAGATGTTTCTTACACTTTGTCAGTAATATAGCATAAGTTCCCTGAGCGCGCTTTGTCTGTTACAGCCTTATGGCCTGATTGCCTGGTTATCGGGAACACCGTCGATATTCTCGACAAGTGGAGTACATAACACTTTTCGGCCCTTGGCCAAAGAGGGAGAAGCCGACGGTCGGTTAAGACGCGTTTAAAGTTCGGGTGAACACAAATATGATATAAGTACTTCAGTACATACAATCATTATACATAAAATTCTTTTACCCAAGTCACTTGGGGGGCTCTTAAATTAGTATGAGCTGTTTTTCTTCTTAGTCGTTGCAAAGTCTTTTTCTATCACTGCTTTCTCGACGCAAGTGTGTGCTCAATAGCCGGATAGCCTTGCTTCTCTCTAAAGCCGCTCGAGTTTAGTTTGCTAAACTAGCCTCAGAGAAGCACTCCGCCTTCGGGATAAGGTGGTTGAAGCCGCCGGCTGACCCGCTTGAAGTCTTGAGATCAGATGTGTCATATTAATGCACGACAGAAACACAAAAATTTTAAGACCAATTTTCGGATTGGCACTGAACACTTGATCTAGTTCGGACGTCAAGTTTTTAATGAAGTTTCTTTTGGTTTTCCAAGCCTATGGCACTTTTAAACTATTTGTGTGTTTCCAGCATAAGTCTCGCAGTGCAACGTCGGACACCTTTAGAGATTCGGCAAAAACATTCTCGGATATTGCTATATATGCATTGGTTTAGAATTGTGTCTTCGGTCAATAGTTGGGTTGCCCGGCTCCTGTGCTTGCCTCCTACGTTCCGCTTTGTTCGGCTAGGTGTGCAAAGGGAGAACCACTATGATTGTGCTTCCAGCTCGCATGGTTAAAAACCTCAGTGGAGAAAGCCGAAAACTGACTGTCACAATAAGCGTAAACTGGTCAGCGATCCGATGACTATGTTAAATAACGGGCCGTTCATAACATTGGCCGAAGTGTTTACGGCTTGACCTTGGATGTCGCCGAACACTAACCGGGGGCTCGTAGCTAGCTTCCCCAGTTTAAAGCTCCTATGACTAAGTGAAAGTTATAAAGCCCGCATATCTGATTGCCTCATTTCCGCTAACACAACTGTCTTCGGGCACTGAGACGTCGGCTAAGGGTTGTTTTGTTATTGCGAAAACACCCCGCGTAACATCTACAATGGGGCGGAAGCCGACGATGGGCCACTTTCAACTGATAAACAGTCGCAACGGAGTCAAAATAAACATATCATCGGCGTTTGTATTTAATATACAAAGGCTACCTTCCGTAATCATCGTTATAAAGCCATACATATGCATCAATTTGACTTCAGATTTTGGCCAAGCTGGGTTGCCTGGCTCCTGTGCTTACCCCTACATTCCCGATTGTTCGGCTAGGCAGTAAAGGGAGCACCTCTGTGATTGTTACTACCGGGTCATCCGAGTTAGTACCTCAGACTGGGTGAAGCCGAAAGCTAGCAATCTTAAAGGATCACATTGGTCGGCAACGACGGAAATAAAATTCTTTGGTTCATTAATACCATAGAGTTCGGGAACTTTCCCCGAACTAAATCCTCAATATTTTCCTCCCACATTGATCGTAGGTGAGTTTTCATGATCATGATAAGCATGACGACCCAAGGAAAGGAACCGATAGCGGGACTATTTTCTTTGGAAGATGTTTCTTACGTTAAAACCTAATATAACATATCTCCCCGTGTACCTTTGTTTATAAAACCGTATGGCCGGATTGCCTTGTTTTGCATAAATCTTTGCCCTTATAACGGCTTTATAAAGTAGGACAAACACTCCCCAGCTACTGGCCGAGGAGGTTGAAGCCGATGGTCGGTCAACAAAGTTTTGTACAATGCGGATTTGAGCATTAATGATGAAAAGTACTTGGATACATAGAATCATTACACATAAAAATTGCGAGTAAAATCAATTTACTGCAATCCATCTTTTAAACCCCTTGGGGCCTACCTTGGCGAGCTCGGATTTCGACCAGGTCTAAACACAACAAAATTTCCTGTCAAACGGATATCGATCCTTCATTCGGCCACCCGTGCCCACATTAAGGCTCGGGGGCTACTAGGCTTTGCGCTCATTATTTACAAATATTAAAGGGGCACATCGATCCCCTAATCTGGTGTTGCCACCCGACCAGTGTCTCGGGGGCTACTGCATTGCCTATTCAATGTAGAAAATTCAAAGTGCTCAGTGTTCGGCATAACCGAACTATGGACAAGCGCGTCTTCGGACGACAATAAGTACCATATGGGACTTATCCGACATCAAGCTGATATATCACGGCGACTTCTCACGACCCTCTCTCAGGGGCCCGTCCGCCGATCACTATTACCTCTAATATATTACACTGCGTTTCTATTCCTATGTATGCTGCCGAGCTAGGAGTTGATCCTCAGGCCGATTTCACGACCCGGGTCTCAGGGGCTACCAGGATCAGCAGTTTTATGTGTTCCTTCAGGTGCATCTCGGATTTTAGGCTGATAGACACCTTGAGGGCTACTGGCAATACATCTCGTCAGCAAATAAATTTATATGCATTGGAAATAAAATTCGCAAACAATCAGCCCATGACCGAGGCGCTGAGCCACCTTGGAAGCAGTCCGGCATAAAGCTCGGGCGCCAGTGGCTAGCTCCATAGAGGGCATTTCCGGCATTAAGCTTGGCTAACACTTTTTTGAACCAAGGTGATCTATGACACCTCAGACATAGTCCGGCGTTGGAGCTCGGATGCAGTTCGGCGTTGGAGCTCGACTATAACAATACTCTTCGGATACATTCCGGCGTTGGAGCTCGGATACATTCCAGCGTTGGAGCTCGGAAGCGGTCCAACGTTGGTGCTCGGCTGCAAAACATACCTTGAATGCAGTCCGGCGTTGGAGCTCGGATGCAAGAGGACACTGCCGCCCGGGAAGAACTTCAAACCCCTGGTGTGGCGTAAAAATAACAGGGCATTGATAAACACCGGAAACTTAAAGGGACTCCTCGGATACCTGACGTGTAAACTCTTCGGATGCATTTCGGCGATCCTCAAGATCGAAGACGAGAAGATTGGTGAACCAGTTTTCAAGACCGACGGCCGAAGATGAAGAACAGTTCGGAAGAATCGAGGAGCGTCCCCAACTTGAAGACCGGTTCAGGGGGCTACTGACGGTGTCATGGACTAGGGGATACTCACCATGTCGTCTCCCGACCAGCTGGATCGGGCCGAGGACCCCCATGGCGGTTCACTATATATTGGGCCAGTTCGGACAGCCCATGCCGCATACAACGATGTCACATCCCTAGCTTCTGGTAATGCACTAGGCTAGCCTCATGTGTGCATCTTGTTTAATCTTGAAAGAAAGTTGAAATGGGGATGACAGAACCCCCAGCACCCCCCTGAAACCAACTAGGGTTTATTAAAATTGGTTTCAATGAACCCAAAATGCCCTTCACAAAATGTTCATCATTTCTGGATTGGGCTAAAACCCCTGGCAAAAATGGTGCACACTTTTCTAGGACATTCTGGATTTTTGAATTAAATAATAAGTATTTGAATTTGGACATTTAAATTCTATAAAATATTTTAAATGTCCAAATAATCTTGAAAGCATTTGAGGGCTGTTGGAAATAGTTTCAAAAGTGCCCAACATTATTTTCAGGATCTTACAAAACAAATTAGTATTTTTACTAATTCAAAATAGAGAAATAAAATAGAAAACAGAAACAATTAAGTAAGAGAGAGAGAGAAGGCCACTGGGCCACTCACCTGGACCTACCTGGCAGCCCACCTGGCTGGCCCAGCTGGTGGCCTAGCCCACCAGGGCCCATGCCAGTCATCCTCTACCTCTGCCAGTAGGCAGAGGAGGGAGACAGCGCACGCGCGCGCCGTGGCGACACGCGACATCCCTGCCTGCCTGTGTCCCTCGCCATCGCGACGCCTAAACCGCCTCCCCGGCCTCCCCTCGAACCCCTTGGACACCGCACTTTTTCCTCTTCGCCTCTCTCGCTGTTCCCCACCACAGCCGAGCGTGCTCGCCGCCGCTGACCGCCGCAGCCGTGGCCACCGCCTTCCCCGCGCCTCTCCGACGTGTTCCCGTGCTCCGCCCTGACCTTCTCATCCTCCTCACCGAGCCGCGCGACGCCGGAAGCCCTAAATCGCTGCCAACGCCGTCTTCTTCAACCTCGGTCCGCCGAGATCACCGGCGACCACACGCCGTCACCAACCCTTCCCCGAGCCCACCGAGCTTCTCTACGTGACCGCTGTGAGCCACCGACCTTCCCCCTCCTCTTCTTTTCTTTCCTCGTGCGCCGTAGCGACTGCATCGCGCTCACCCGCACGCGCCGCCGCCCGCGCTCATCGCCGGTGACGCTCCGGTGACCATTTGGTCCCGGGCATGCGCCCAACGCGCTCCCTGCATCGCGTAGAGCCTTCTTAGCACGTCGCCGCGCTCATTTGCGCACCGCAGCCCCATCCCCGCTTGCACCCGAGCTCCGGCCGCCGCAAACCTCGTCGCCGGCACTGCTCCCGGCCACCCCAGCCTCCGCCACCGCCACCGTTGGGTGCGCCACTCCACCATCTTCCTGTAGCTGCTCCCTGTGCGCCAAAAGAGCCACTGTAGGTGGATCCCGACGCGCTCTGCCGCGTCCGGCCTCGCCGGCGGCTAAACGCCGGCGGCTAAACGCCGGTGGCTAAACGCCGGCGGGTTGACCGCTTTGACCGGCTGGGTTTGACCCCGTCTGCCCAGGGGTTTGACCCTCTCTCACACTGACATGCGGGCCCCGCCCGGCTAATTAATCTAGTTTAGGTTTAAACTTAATTAGTTTAACCTAGGTTAGTGCTAATTAAACTAGGTTAGTTTAGTTAGCCACTGACACGCGGGCCCCACTTGTCAGGTTTGACCTGGACCGGCCATGTTGATCGCTGACATCACAGTGACGTCATGCTGATGCAGTAATTCTTTCTGGAATTTAAATAAATCTTAAATGATTTATTTATTTCAGAAAATGTTATAAACTTCTAAAAATCATATAAAATCAACCGTAACTCAGAATGAAATAAGTTATATATGGAAAATGATCAGAAAAATCCAATCTATCCATTTGTACTAGTTTCATGCATGTTTAAACAACTTAACCTTGCTGTTTAGATCAAAACATGATAATGCACTTTATAAGTTCTTAGTTTGAATTTGAATTTGAACCTTTAGTTCAAACCAACTCAAACCCTTCTGTTCTTAGCTCCATTAGCTCAAATTACAGCATATTGACATGTCATGATCATGCATCATATTGTGCATTGCATTGATTGTGTTCTTTCTGTGTTTGCCGGTCGTTGTTCCCCCTCGGTAGGCGTATGTTCCGACGATGAGTTCGATGACACCGATGAAGAACTATATTATCTTCATAAGTGCCAGGCATGCAAAACCCCCTTGTTCATTTCGATACAACCCCACTCTCTCGCTCCTGCTCTCTTTTACTGCATTAGGACAACAACGTTTCAACTGTTACATGTTGCGGTAGCTGAACCTTTCCTCTGCATGACCTGTCATTGCCACAGTAAATAGATGAAATCCACTAGCATGAGTAGGAGTTGTTTGAGCCCTGATGTGCCTACTCATTCATGCTTGTTTGTCATGCCTGCTATTGCTTAGAGTTGTGTCAGGTCTGATTCATCGGGGATGGATTGGAATGTGGTGAGCATGTCCTACAGTGTGAGAGCTAAGTGTGTGAACACGATTTGGTAAAGGTTGCGGTGAGAGGCCATGTAGGAGTACATGGTGGGTTGTCTCATTGCAGCCGTCCTCAGGAACCGAGTTCTGTGTTTGTGATCCATGAACAGTTACTACCACACATTGGGTTCCGGTAACTCGACCCCTCTCGACTTATTAATCAACATGATCTCTGTCGAGGAGTTGCAACTAGTTTCTGGTGTTTGTAGGTAGTGCTAGTAGTCTACTAAGTGGCACCCGGTACAGGTGGGCTTGGGACAGACTAGGCACAATGGCCCGGTGTACCAAGTGGCACCTGAATGGTGGGCTTGGGAACCCTGCACACATCGTTTGGGGCCGTGAGCGACACCCCGGCCGGATCTCCTTGCGGATGGAACCCGAATAGGCGATAAACCTGGACAAGAGACTTGTGTGGTTAGTCAGGTCGTGGCCGACTCCCTCGCCATGCTTCCGCTTGAAGGTTGCCGAGATACACGACGTGTACATGGTGGTAAGCGGAGAGAGCGTGTGTGAAGAAGTACACCCCTGCAGGGTTAACATCATCTATTCGAATAGCCGTGTCCGCGGAAAAGGACTTCTGGGTTGCCTGTACAGTTCATAGACAAGTGAAAGTGGATACTCTAAAATGCGCAAGATAAGCGTGAGTGCTATGGATGGCGTTCTCGTAGGGAGACGGAAGCGGATCCATAGTGGTGTATTGATATGGTTAATATGTGGACTCGTGTGCGCCACCTCAAAAGAGTTACTTGTAGTCGTAGTTTAGGATAGCCACCGAGTCAAAGCTGGCTTGCTGCAGTTAAACTCCACTACCCCCTTTGTTGATACCGATGCATATGTAGTTAGTTCTGATGTAAGTCTTGCTAGGTACATTTGTACTCACGTTTGCCTATTTTATGTTTTGCAGAGAGACGTCGGTCTCGCTAGTAGTTCCGTGTGGACTTCGACGTTTAGCTTGATACCTCAGCTACGATCTTGTGCCCTCGGCAGGATCTGGTAGATAGTCAGGCTTCTCAGCCTTTTTCATTTGTAGATGTCTGTACTCAGACATGTTGAGCTTCTGCATGTGCTTTGACTTGTATGCTCTAAATGTTGGGTCATGAGACCCATGTTTGTAATATCTCGCTCCTTGGAGCCTAATGAATAAGTACTTGGGTCGTAGAGTTATGTTGTGATGCCATGTTGTATTTACACATATCGAGCATATTGTGTGTATGATTGAAATGCTTGGTATGTGTGGGATTCGACAACCTAGTTGTTTATCCTTGGTAGCCTCTCTTATGGGGAAATGTAGTCTTGTGCTTCCATGAGCCATAGTAGTCCGCTACAGCCCGGTTCACCGGAGTCCTGCTAGCCCAACACTACTGCTCCGGAACACTCGACTGGCCGACATGTGATTCACTTTGTTCATGTGTCTGTCCCTTCGGGGAAATGTCACGCGGTGACATCCGGAGTCCTGCCTAGCCTGCTACAGCCCAGGTTCCCGGAGTCCTGTTAGCCCAGTGCTACAGCTCGGATTCGCACGCTGTTGACTGACATGCTCGATGTTGATTCATGTATGCCTGTCCCCGTAAGTTAGTGCCACTTTGGGTTCACGACTAGTCATGTCGGCCCGGGTTCTCTGTCATATGGATGCTAGCGACACTATCATATACGTGAGCCAAAAGGCGCAAACGGTCCCGGGCCATGGTAAGGCGACACCCTTGGGAATACTGTGCGTGAGGCCACAAAGTGATATGAGGTGTTACCGGCTAGATCGATGTGACTTGGAATCGGGGTCCTGACAAAGGAGGATTCTACAAGACTTGGCGCCCAAGACAAGGACTCCTCTAAACCCTAGGCCTACGGTGCATATATAAAACCGAGGCCAGGCTAGTCAATTGACAATCTCATATTCTTACTACAATCTCGTGGTAGATACATGTACTCTGTACTACACCCATATGAATACAATCAAAAGCAGCATGTAGGGTATTATCTCATCAAGAGAGCCCGAAGCTGGGTAAAACCCCGTGTCCATGTTACCATCGCTCCCAGACGCCTAGCTTAGGACCCCTACTATGAGATACGCCGGATATTGAACCGACACCGGGCAAGATCTTCATGACCCGCGGCTGGGGCGAGGTCGCCCGGGTTTGCCACGTGGAAGGCGCCCTCGCGATCCACTTCAGGTACGATGGCGCCTCCACCATGTTCTTCAAGGTCTTTAACGCGGAGGGCCACCGCTTGGAGTGTTGCCCGGGACAAGGCCGTCAGGACCGCCCCGCCAGCGGTCCCTCCAGCAGCAGCAGTGACGCGTGGGAGTCCAGCGACTCTCCCGAGCTCTACGAGACTCCGGAGACGAGCGACAACAGCTACGTGCCCCCGAGCTTCCGCCACGCCTGGAGCAAGGCTGCAGCGTCCGGCCACCGCCGTCGCTGATCTGGATGGGGTTGGCGCCGGCCTCCAGTGGACCACTGTTGATGATGGCATCAGCTGCGCTGGCGCGTGTAGATAGGGCTCCTTGAATTTCCTTTCCTTTGTTCCCTGCGAGGAATCGAAGCGAACCCCGTGGGGGCGTGTAAAGAACCTGTAGTGTCTTTTGTTGGCATTATCCTTATCATGAAATTGTGCGAGCGCGTGTCCTGCTTCGGCTTAGTCTCCCCTTTCTATCCTCGTGACGGCTTGGTGCTCTACGCTGACAGGTCCCAGTCCCCAGGTAGGCTGCAGCCGTCGCTGGTATGCTAGGTCGCGATGCCGTGGTCAAGGCCAGGAGGTGAGCGGCCCGAGGTCCAGTAAGAGCTCCTGAGATGCGATGCTCAGGAGGCCCCCTTTAGCGCGCAAGCGACCATGTGAGATAAGAAAGGTAGGCGACGTTGCCGCGGCAGGGCTGCAACAAGTGAGGATCCTGTGTTGTAGCGATTGGTTGGTCGGAGCGCGAAACTTATCTTGGTAGTCTGGAGTCATTTCCTTGCGTTGCCCCAGACTTGTGCGCTGGCGCTCGTAGCGCAGCTAGGTTAGGCCCATGCATGCTTTCCCTTCCTCCCCATGCTCTCCTTCGTGCTCTATGTCCTCAGGTCCCGGACCTCGAGCGAGCTCAGCCGCCGCTAGTATGCCAGGTCGCGATGCCGTGGTCAAGGCCAGGGGGTGAGGGCTGGAGAGCCATTAGGAGCTCCTGAGTCGCGATGCCCAGGAGCCCCCCTTTTAACACGCAAGCGAATCGCATGGGAGAAGAAGGAGCCCGCGGTACCGCCCGTTGTTGTCCTCGGGAGGTTCCTGCAAGTCTGCGCGAGGAGGGACACAGATTGCCATTATGATTGCTAGCCGGCCACTGGTCGTTCCATAAGAGAATGAGGGCACTGAGGGCCTGGTGAGGTGACGCGCACGGGGCGTGCCGCGGGCCAGAGCTCGACCGCTCAGATTTATCGACGTTGCAAGGACGGACCCAAGCACAAGCGCCGTGCCAGCATGAACATCTCCCGCGGTAGGTGACAACCAAGAAGGTTATAATCACAGACAGGTTAAACATGATAAGAAGACTAGCTTAGGTGAATGCAAGAACGATACATGCCGCCGGGCTGGACCCGAGCAGCTTGGGGATGATGCAGCCCGAGGGGCGCCCCCAACAGAGTAAGCTGAAGATGTAAAGGGATACATGCCACAGGGACGAACCCACGCGGCCTGGAAATGATGCAGCGCGAGGGGCGCTCCCAGCTAAATAAACTTAAAAGATGTCACCTGGTTCTGTTGTTGAAGGAATGTTGGGGCAGCTGAAGATGCGTGATGAAGGGGTTGCTCCTCACGAGCCACTGGGGCCCTGAGCCTCGGGAGGCTCCGGGGGTCCAGGCGGTTCCTTGAGGACCGTCTCCATCTCCGCCAAGACGGCGTGGTGCCTGGCCTCCTGAGCCGTCAGGATGCTCCGCAGGTTGCGCTGGAAGGCAGTCTCCACGCTCGGCAGGCCAAAAGGCATGCGAACGTAGCTGTGAGGTGGGCCCTCGTAGCATCCCACGCGCGAAGGCCAGAAGAGCTCCTGAGATGCGGCCCTATTGAGCCCTGGGATGTCGATGCAGACGCACAACCCACCATCCTCGCCTGGATGGGGAGCTGCGCCAGGTGAGCGGCGGTCGCCGCTCATGGCTCTTGCTTCCTGCAGTTCCTGAGTGGTCTTGGCGATGAACTCCTGAGTGTCAGGCGCTCCTCGCCCGATGTCTTCCTGTGGAAGACGTGCTGCGAAGCACGCCGCCACGTGGTGCCCGAGCGCCTCCCTCGTGATGTGCGAGCGCGTGTCCTGCTTCGGCTTAGTCTCCCCTTTCTATCCTCGTGACGGCTTGGTGCTCTACGCTGACAGGTCCCAGTCCCCAGGTAGGCTACAGCCCAAGGTCTGAGGCCCTCCAGAAGAGAGCCCCTGAGCCCTGCCCAAGGAGGGCGTCGGGTGCGCCTTCCTATGCGAGGGAGAGAGGCACCCCAGGCGTGGGCGCTGATCCTAACGAGGTACCACTTGCGGCGCCGCTCTCCTGAGGCCCGACACGGAGTAGCTGCTTCTTCTTCTTGGGGACGACCTCAGGAGGGTACTGTGCTGCATTGTTGTCGGGGTCTTCGATTGACGCTGCTTGGAAGGCGCGCTCGAGGGAGCACACCGCATCTCTTTCTTCGCAGGGGACTGTGATGATCCCGCCACTTCCTGGCATCTTTAGGACATTGTAGCCGTGGTGCATCACTGCCATGAACTTGGCTAGGGCCGGGTACCCAAGGATGGCGTTGCATGGTAGGCGGATGTGGGAGACGTCGAAGTCGATGAGCTCGGTGCGGTAGTTGTCGCGCTGTTCGAAGGTGACAGGGAGGCGGACCTGCCCTATCGGCGTGGTTGAACCATCGGTCACTCCTGAGAAGGGCTTGGTAGGCTGAAGCTGGTCATAGGGCACTTGAAGGCTGTCGAACATCTCGACGGACAGGACGTTGAGTCCTACGCCGCCGTCGATGAGGGTCTTGGTGACTTGTACGTTGCTGATGACAGGAGAGCAAAACATTGGGAGGGCGCTAGCTGTAGCCGCGCACTTAAGCTGATCTGCTGAACTGAAGGTGATGGCGCACTTGGACCACCTGAGCGGACGCGTGGCCTCGAGCCTGGGGAGGACTGCGTTCACCTCACGAGCAAACTGCTTGAAGATACGCTGAGAAGCTGGGGCTTGAGCTCCGCCCAAGATGCAGGCGATAGCGCGCGGCTCCTAGAATCCCCCAGCCCCCTCGTCTTGATGGTGGTCGTCATTCCTTCTTGGTGGTGGCGGTAGTGGTGGAAGCCCAGCGTTGCCTTGGGGGCGGTCTTCGCGAGGCTGATCCCTCCAGGTGCCTTCGCGAGGCTGATCTTGCCAGCGGTCCTCACGAGGCCGGTCACGCCACTCCTGGCGAGGGCCACGGTCGTCCCAGCGTCCTCCACCGCGTCCTTCTCCTCCTCCTCGGCCGTAGCTCTGATCGTTGCGCTCGGGGCGTCGACCGAGGCGTCCATCTCGAATGGCCCTAAGCTCTTGACAGTCGTTGGTGTTGTGGCTGTGAACGTTGTGGAAGGCACAGAATGGTCGGCTGCTCTTGGATGACTCGGGCTGGTCTCGGCCGTGCTTCGTGTCCGGCTCCGCCGCGGGCACAACCACTCCCTTGCACTTCACGTCCTTGGCCTTGGCTTTCTTCTCCTCCAGGTCAGCAGCTGGGAGGTCAAGGAGGGAAAGGCGCCCTTCCTCAGCCCTTGCGCACTTGGTCGCCAGGTTGAACAACTCCAAGGACGTGCACAACTCCTCGTGGATGGCGAGCTCCTCCTTCATCTTGATGTTGCGGACGCCATCGGAAAACACGGAGATGATGGCCTCGTCCGTTACCTTGGGGATCTTGAGGCGAACGTTGTTGAAGCGCTGGATGTACTTCTGGAGGGTCTCCGCTGGCTGCTGCTTGACGCGGCGCAGGTCACCCGCGGCCGGAGGGCGGTCGCAAGTGCCCTGGAAGTTGGCAACGAAGCGGTCGCGCATCTTGCTCCAGGAGGAGATGAAGCCTGGAGGCAGGTTCAGGAGCCATGAGCGGGCACCATCCTTGAGAGCCATGGAAAACCAGTTCGCCATGACTTTCTTGTCGCCGTTGGCCGCCTCGATGCTCAGCTCGTAGAGCTGCAGGAACTCCGCGGGGTCGGGGGTGCTGTCGTAGCATGGAGGTAGGTCCGGCTTGAACTTGCCCGGCCATGCGACGCTACGCAGCTCGAGGGTGAAAGCACGGCAGCCCACGGTGGCCACCGGGACCCTTTGCTGATGTGGATCCTGCCCTTGATGTCCGCGCACCGCCTGCCTTGTCGTGGTGGTGCTGGGAGCGCGGGAGCGTTCTCTTGCGGACGAGGAACTTCTTGAAAGCTTCCTTCTTCGCGCGCAGGCGCCCGATGCGGCGGGTCGCGCCGGGGGGCCGCACGCCTTGGCACCAGGACGCCATCTTGGTGTGGAGGCGGTGGAGGTGGCGCTCCGTGAGCCACGTCGCCCGCAGCTGGCGGAGGGCGAGGCAGCGAGAGTGAAGGCACAGGGGTGCCCCCTACGGCGCTGACGAGCTCGGCGATGCGGTCCAGCCAGTCCTCGTAGAGGTCGTCGACGGGGCGGTAGCGCAGGAGTTCGCGTGCCATGAGCAGTGCGGCCTACGCGTTCGTGGGAGCACGATGAGCGTGAGACGACGAGCCGGCCGGAGTCAGCGATGGAGTGGCGGTGCGACCGTCCCGCCGCACCGAGGGGTGCAACGAGGACACTTGCTACTCGTTCCCCACCGGGCTGGTGACGGCGTTGGCGGCAGGCGACGGAGAACGATGGGGAGGCCCACCGACTGGAGCCGTCTGAACGACGCGGGCGGCGAGGGTGGCCCGGCGCTCAGCGCGAGCTCGGCGAGCGTCCGACATGGAGGCGATGAAGCAACGGGACGTGGATCGGTGGAAGGAAATTCCGGCGCACCCCTACCTGGCGCGCCAAATGTCGGATTTCGGGTTCCGGCAAACCCTTGAGGTTCGAACACTGGGGTGCGCACGAAGATTTCCCCCTACCAAATCACGCCCTCAGCCTCACCGCGATCTCGAAGGGCTAGCTAGACGAACTCGCAACACAAGAGACACAAGGTTTATACTGGTTCGGGCCACCGTTGTGGTGTAATACCCTACTCCAGTGTGGTGGTGGTGGATTGCCTCTTGGGCTGGTGATGAACAATACAAGGGGAAGAACAGCCTCCTGAGGAGAGGTGTTCTTGTGCTCGGTGAATGTGTTTGGGTGAGGATGGCTCAAGATGAGACCCAGATCGGTTCTAGTTGGATTGCCCCCTTTGGGTGGTGGCTAGTCCTATTTATAGAGGCCTTGGTCCTCTCCCCAAATATTGAGCGGGAAGGGAGCCAACAACGACCAATTTGAAAAGGGACAGCTAGTACAAGCTATCCTGACAAAAGTAGTCTTCGCCTGCCAAAGGCTCTGGTGGTGAGGCCGTCTTGGGCTCCACGGTGACCTCCTTCCTGCCGTCCTGCTGGTCTTGGTCTCGTTGCACTGATATGGAAACCTTTGCCTGATGCCTCAGTACTCCTCGCCTGCGCTTGCCTCCTTAGCACCAAAGAGGAAACGAGGACACTATGCGCGCTGGCGCCCGCCTGGCCTTGGTCGCCATGGCTGACGTCGTAGGAACCTCACGAGGTTTGCCTTGCCTTGATCTCTCCGCCCCTCGCGAGCCAGCTTGGTGAGGTTGCTCCTGAGGAGGTCTTGTGTCGTCCGCCTCGCGAGGGTCTTGAATGCTTGTTGGTGAAGACGGGCCGTACTGGGCCTCGAGTGGAGCCACGCCGCGGGCCGCAGGTAGGCAAGTCTGGGGACCCCCGTTCCTAGAACGCCGACATGCTCGTTTTTCCTGGCTGCGCAGCGACGAGACCAACTCGTCCTTCCTTCGCATTCACGCCTTGCGTCGCCAACAGGTTGGCAGGATCTTTATCCTCTAGATGGGTGACCAGCTGATCTCAGACGAGGTTGCAATGGAGGAGGCAACCTTCACCCACTTCTCCCGGATTATTGGCTCCCCAGACGACTGTGAATTCACCCTTGATCTTGAGGCGATCAACCCACATTCTTTTGATCTCTCGAGCCTCGAGCAACCCTTCACCAAGGAGGAAATTTGGAATGCTATCAATCAACTCCCCATTGGCAAAGCGCCTGGGCCCGATGGATTCACGACAGAATTTATGCGCTCTTCTTGGGAGGTGATCAAGGGAGATTCTGTGAGGCTTTCGACAAGATTTGTACGCTCAATGGTCATGGGTTTATCAAACTGAATGAGCCCCTCCTCACCCTCTTGCGAAAGAAACCTAATGCCTCCTCTCCCTTCTATTGGCAAAGCTTTTTGCCAAGGTTCTCTTTCTCTCTCTCTCTCTCCCTCTCTCTCTCTCTCTCTCTCTCTCTCTCTCTCTCTGGATTACTCTGCGTCTAGGTGAGCTTGTGTTTGCTAACCCAAGCGCGTTTATCTCGGGGCACTGCATCCATGAAAATTTTCTCCTGGTTCAACAGTCTGCCCGCCACCTGCACAATCGAAAGCTTCCGAGGGTTCTTCTCAAGTTGGATATTGCTCGTGCATTCGACTCTGTCTGCTAGCCGTTTCTCCTTTAGACTTTGCGCCACCTTGGTTTTGGCCACACCGGAGAGTGTGGATCTCTGTCCTTCTATCAACATCTACTCGCATCCTCATCAATGGATCTCCAAGCCTTCCTGTCAGGAACTTTAAGGGAATGCTCCAGGGCATCCTTCTGTCCCTGATGCTATTCACTATTGTGATTGATGTGCTCAATTCCCTCATCCAGCGAGCGATTCAGGCTGGAATCCTTAAGCAGCTAACTCCTCACCATATGACCTCTAGTGTCCCGTTGTACATCGACGACGTCCTCGTATCTTGCCACCTCGACTCAAGGGACCTTATGCTATGCGCAAGCTGATTCACGTCTTTGGAGGTGCGTTAGGGCTACACACAAATTTCACGAAGTGCTCTACGAACCCCATCCAGTGCATGGCTATGGATAATGTGGTCATTGCGAATGAGCTGGCATGCTTGGTTTAGGCATTCCCAATAACTTACCTTGGGTTGCTGTTATCAGTGAGAAGAATCCACTCTTTCCACCTCGTACTGCTAGTTGACCGCATGCGCAAGAATCTATGTTCCTAGAGAGCATCCTTGATTGCCCGAGGGGAAAGACTTGACCTCTTCCGGCATTTTCTCTATGCCATGCTTGGACACCTGCTCGTGGCCATTGTCCTCAATGATGCCATCCTCAAGAAAGTTAGCGGGCAATTCATAACTTTGTGTGGCATGGGCGGAAGGATGCGGTCGCCGGCCACTGCACTGCCAATTGGTGGCTGGTTTGTATGCCGCTGTAGTTGGGCGGCCTTGGCGTCCAAGACCCGCATCGCACCGGAATCTCTCTCTGCACGCACCGGATTTGGCTGCAGGCCGCAGACCACTGCCATCCTTGGAGCCATTTATCCCTTACCCATGACCCCGAGGTCTATGCCATCTTCCACACCTCCACAAATTGGGAAGTTTGGGATGGTTGCTCTTACAAATTATGACAGTGAAAGTGCAACTATCCCTGGGTGGTTTTGGTAATTCCTAACAACATATAGCTCATTGAGCTAATGCTATTTCAAGATAAATATTTCAGGAAAGCTCAATGATTGGCATGGCATGGATTAGGAATGTGGACCCCTCAAAATGCTAAGGACCAAAGATTGGCTCAAGCTCTAAAGCTCAAGACTCTACATTTTACTTTTAGTGATCCAAGATCACATTGAGTCCTTAGGAAAAACCAATACTATTAAAAGGGGATGAGGTGTTGCTTAATGGGTTGCTTGCTCAAAATGCTTAGTGATATGATCTAAAAAACCTCAACCACTTTCTCATATCCACATATGTCCCAAACCAAAAGTCAAACTCGGCCCCACCAAAACATTCTATCCGGCGCCACCGAGTTCACTTGACATAGCCATTGCCACAAACCCTAGTCACTTCGGTCTCACCGATAGGGATCTCGGTCTCACCGAGATTGTATTGCAAACTCTGTTTCCCTTCGCATCGTTTCGGTCCAACCGAGATGAGCGATCAGTCCCACCGAGTTCGCAATGCAAACTCTCTGTTTCCCGTTCGTAACATTTCGGTCTCACCGAGATGAGCGAATCGGTCCCACCGAGTTTGCCCGACCAACTCTCTGGTTAGCTTATTACCAAAATCGGTCCCACTGAGTTTATGTAATCGGTCTCACCGAGATTACGTTATGCCCTAACCCTAATGAAATCGGTCCCACCGAGTTGACATGTCGGTCCCACCGAAAATCCTAACGTTCACATTTTGAACTAAATCGGTCTGACCGAGTTTCATTATTAGGTCCCACCGAGTTTGGCAATTTGTGTGTAATGGTTAGATTCTGTGTGGAGGCTATATATACCCCTCCACCCACTCTTCATTCATGGGGAGATCCATCAGAACAAGCCTACACTTCCAGCATACATTTTCTGAGAGAGAACCACCTACTCATGTGTTGAGACCAAGATATTCCATTCCAACCATATGAATCTTGATCTCTAGCCTTCTCCAAGTTGCTCTCCACTCAAATCATCTTTCCACCAAATCCAAATCTGTGAGAGAGAGTTGATTGTTGGGGAGACTATCATTTGAAGCACAAGAGAAAGGAGTTCATCATCAACACACAATCTATTACCTTTTTGAGAGTGGTGTCTCCTAGATTGGTTAGGTGCCACTTGGGAGCCTCCGTCAAGATTGTGGAGTTGAACCAAGGAATTTGTACGGGCAAGGAGATCACCTACTTCGTGAAGATCAACCCTAGTGAGGCAAGTCCTTCGTGGGCGATGTCCATGGTGGGATAGACAAGGTTGCTTCTTCGTGGGTGGAGCCCTCCGTGGACTCGCGCAACCGTTACTCTTCGTGGGTTGAAGTCTCCATCAACGTGGATGTACGATAGCACCACCTATCAGAACCACGCCAAAAATCTCCGTGCCTACATTGCGTTTGCTCCCTCCAAACTGCTCCCTTTACCTTCATGTGCAATGTTTTACATTCCGCTGCTATACTCTTAGACTTGCATGCGTAGGTTGTTTGCTTGACTAGTGCTAAGTTGCTAAAATCTGCCAAGACTTAAAATTGGGGAAATGCTAGATTTTCATTTGGTCAAGTAGTCTAATCACCCCCTCTTCGATCCTACAAGTGGTATCAGAGCTACGGTCTCCATTTGCCTTGATTTCCATTGCTTTTGGTGATCATAGCCTTGTTCTCACAACCTAGGAGGGTATGGCGTCTAGCGAGGGAAATTACCATCGTAGAGGTCCTTACTTTGATGGTACTAATTTTGCTAGTTGGAAGCACAAGATGAGAATGCATATTCTTGGACATAACCCTGCCGTTTGGGCTATTGTGTGTATTGGATTGCAAGGTGAATTCGTTGATGGGAGAGAACCAAACCGTGAAGCTACCGCGAAAGAGTTGAAGATGCTGCAATACAATGCTCAAGCTTGTGATATTCTCTTCACAGATTGTGCCCCGAAGAATTCAACAAAATCAGCCGTCTTGAGAATGCAAAGGAAATTTGGGATACTTTGATAGATATGCACGAGGGTACCGACTCCGTCAAGGAATCCAAATTGGATGTGCTTCAAAGTCAACTTGACAAGTTCAAAATGAAGGATGGTGAAGGTGTCGCTGAAATGTACTCTAGGCTTGCTCTCATCACAAATGAGATTACTGGCTTAGGAAGTGAAGAGATGACCGATAGATTCATCATCAAGAAGATCCAAAGAGCCTTGGATGGAAAATATGATACCGTGTGCACATTGATCCAAATGATGCCCAATTACAAAGATCTCAAGCCAATGGAATTCATTGGAAGAATTGTTGCTCATGAGATGTCACTTAAGGATAAGGAAGAGCTCCACAACAAGTCAAGTGGTGCTTACAAAGCCTCATGTGATGCTCCTACATCATCAAGTGAGAAACAAACCTTCAATGAAGAATTGATCCTAATGGTGAAGAATTTCAACAAGTTCTACAAGAGTAGAAGCAAGGAAAGAAGTTCCAAGTCAAGGTCCTACAATGACAAAAGATCTTCTAGTCGTGAACGAAATTGCTACAATTGTGGAAGACCCGGACACTACTCCAATGAGTGTACGGCTCCCTACAAAAGAAGAGAATATTCTCCCAAAAGAAGAAATAGAAGAGAAGAATCACCACCAAGAGAGAGAAGGAGTAGAGATGATTGTTATGAACGAAGAACCTCTCGGAGAAGCAAGGATTCGGAAAGTAAGGACAAATCATCAAAGACCTACACAAAATGAAGAATCAAGCTCACGTTGGTGAATGGGTATCCGGCTCCGACTCTGACCATCACTCTGAAAGAAGTTATCACTCCAACTCCGAATATACTCAAGATGAAGGTGTTGCCGGTCTAGCACTTGTGTCAACCAACTCCTACGACATATTTGACTCACCAAATGAAGGAATTAGAAGATGCTTCATGGCTAAAGGCCCAAAGGTATCACACCCCGAGTATGTTGATTTCAATAGTGATGAAGATGATTTTCTAGGAGATGATGGTTTACTTGTTGACAACTCTATTTCTGAAAACTATGATGAACTTGCTGTTAATCATGCTAATCAAGATAAAACGAATGATGACGATAAGAAGGAGATTGAGCGTCTAACTAAAGAATTAAACACTCTTAAGTTAGCTCATGAAACTACCTTGGAAGATCATCGAGAACTTTTAAAGACTCATGAGAAGCTACGCTTTGAAAAGCTCAACCTTGAGCAAGAGCATGGGTTCTTAAAAACAATCAAAGATGATCTTCGCAAGAAAAGTTCTTCTTACATTGCCAAGCGTTTACTCTTGTCTACTTACATGCCACAAGTAAAATCTAGCAACAAAAGTAAGAAAGATTCTTCATCTAGTAGTAACAATAATCATGCTAAATCCAATGTTGTTGCTTCTAGTAGTTCTCTTGATTCCACTAATGATTCTCTTAGCCAAGTTACACTTGAGCAAGAAAATAGCTTATTGAAGGGAATTATACAGAAAGGTGTTTACAAGAGCCTTGCCCGAAGTAAGCAATTTGAGGAAATTGTACGCAAGCAAGGAAGGCACAGGAAGAATCAAGGTGTTGGTTTTGAACGAAAGTTCAATGCCAATGGAGTTGAGTGGGAAGAAGATCAATACCCCAAGACGAAGTTTGTTCCTCAACAAGAGAAGTATGATCCTACTTCCTTCCAAGGGACACAAGCTCAAGATGATCTTCCACCACAAGACCACAAGCAAAAAAGGCAAGGACAAGCTTCAAGAGGAGATTGATGCATTTAAAGAAGCTCCCAAGGCCTTGGTCAAGTGGGTTCCCAAGACCACATCAAGTTCTACTTCATCAAGTACGACTACAACTCCAAGGATTCCCATCAAGATGATGTGGATCCGAAAGAAGAAGAACTAGAGAGTTCTTGAGGGTGACTCCACCAACATACTTCACTCATATCATTTTGGCAAGGACAAGTGCAAACAACTTCCACATCTTGTACTAGTTCAAGGAGTCACAAACCCTCTTGTTGGTAAGACAAGGGAAAAGGTAACCTAATGTTTTCATGGACATCATCTTGTGTGAACATCACTCTATGTCTATGGATATCCTTGTTTGTTCCTTGTGGGACTAACCCGTGTAGGTATTGAAAGTGCAACTCACTCCAAAGGATTGCTCCGAATGATCTACATCAACATTGAGCATCCACATCTTCAACATCTACATGAAGTCATCATCAACAAAACCCAAGGTTAGTTCATCCCTCTTAGGGGGGATATCACATCTAGGGGGAGCTTTACTCTAATAAATTGAGCTAAAGCAACTCTAATGGTGTGAACACAACAATGCTTTATGTAAAAGTGGTAACCCCACATGTGCGTAAACGATGAGTATGACCTATGATCAAGTGTTCTCATTTGACTCCTAAGTCAATATACTCATATGTAGATGACCTAGTCATCGCCAATTGCTTGATAGATGCTAGAGTGTTTGTGCATGCTTTGTCACATATTTCATTAGCTATTTTATTGTGTGAGCATATTGATTGCATATTTCACTCATTCGAGGACACCCATTTGTTGCTTTGATTGTTTGCCTTTTTTCTCTTTTGCCAAATGGATGGACAAGAATGCCTAAGAACTCCCTCTAGCTATCTATGCTTTTCTCGTCTCAAATTCTATTCATGCTACATCACAAAGTTTGATCAAGTCAGATTCGAACCACTCTGTGTGAGGAGCACTCGGAGTCCCCGATTCGTCATAGACTTAAACTTCCAAAACCTCTTTGTGCATTTCAGTATGACCGAGTCATCCACTTCGGTCACACCGAGTTCACTAAGTTGATCTAGGTTTTTAATCTCGGTGCAACCGATTTGAACTTTTCGGTCACACCGAGTTGGAGTAACCGCTTGCGATTCTGCATCTCGGTGCCACCGAGTTGTTCCACTCGGTCACACCGACAGGGTCGGGATATATAAACCCACGGGTGAGATTTTGGAAATTTCTTCAAACTCCTTAGCCCGCGCGTGTCCTGCTCTGCCTCCTCGGGTCTCCGGATCGTCTCCTCGCCGCCAGCGACCTCCCGTCGCTGGTTTCCGTCACCGTCAAAGGAATTCTGCTCCGCCGTTGTCGCCGTAGTGAACTCCCACCGAACTAGGGTATGGGTTCGACTCTTTGTGCTACTTCCTTTCTACGATTCGTAGCACATCGCATTGACATGATCTTTACCACGTATGAAAACAATCTATCCAGAGAAAACATCCTTTAGGTTAGATTTGATTCGAAAATTTAGGGTTAGGTTTCCGCCAAACTCATCTCGGACCAACCGAGTTGTAGAAATCGGTCTCACTGTTTTGGCTTAGGCCATTGCACATGCGTTTTCGGTGTGACCGAAAACTGCAAATCAGTGCGACCGAGTTCGACTCTCTGTGAAACCCTAGCTATCTCGGTGCCACCAAACTGTGACTCGGTCTGACCGAGTTCACTAGTTTAGGTTCCAAAAGTTGCTTCGGTATCACCAAGTTTAACAAATCGGTAGCTCCGAAATGCTTTCTGTGGAGAACTAAAACTAAGTTTTTGAGTCATCTGTTTTGCAAAAACTTTGCACGTTGTGATGCTCATCTACTCTACCTCATCTACATCTATTCACAGGGCTTGCTGTCAGTGTGTTTGCCAAGATGTCTGACCAAAGTGACAGCCAAAATAGATTTGAAGAGCAAGTGCAATTGAGTGAGGGCACTAGTCCCTCAAGCAGCTATGATGAGGGCAGCAGTAGCACACCAAGTAACTTGCCCAAGGCAGCTACTAGAACAAGGAAGAAGAGAACCTCAGACTCGGAGGATGAGGACTATGTGGCTGTTGAGGATGAGGCGACCTCAAGGAAGAAAGTGTTGAAGAAAGAGTATGGCACAACTGCTGCAACTAAGCCAGGGTTGCATAAGAAGGCACCAGCAAAGAGAGTCCCAATGTCAAAGCCAAGAAAAGTTCCAACAGGAGAAACCATGAAGTTCACAATAGAATCAGATGATGGTGAGGCAGTTGGAGATGGCAAGCAGAAGAAGAGGGAAAGAACCACATCTGCAAAAGTTCTTGGAAAATCAACTATGGTAAGAGATTCAGAGGAAGAGGAAGAGGATGCTGCTCCAGCACCCAAATCTCAGAAGCTTATGGGAGATGCTATCAAGTCAGGGGCTGCTCCATCAAAGCCCAAGACCGCTCCCAAGGCAACAGCTCAAGCTCAGAAGCCCACTAAGCCCAAGAGAAGCACCAGAAACATTCCCGCTGAAGAGAAGAACAAGGCCCCAGTGCCTGAGGTTGATGAAGAGGATGAAGAAGCCCTAGTGCTAAGAAAACCGAAGCCAAAGATTCCAGACCACAATGACACTCATCCAGTGGCTGAGGACATGCACATCAGGAAAGATGCATGACTGAGATTGTGGAGACAGTCTGATCCTTATGTTGTGAGGAGGAGGACTGCTGTGGACTACAGGTTTCACACCAAAGAACAACAAGATTTCTATGAGACTATTCTGCTTGATAAGAAGCCAATTGTCTTTGACATGAGATGGGTTGATTGGGAAATATCAAAGAGAATGAAGATCACTTCCCAGGTGTACAAGACAGCTTCAAAGCTTGTGGAGTTGACAAGTTCATTGGACAGAAGCTCACCAAATGGAATGATGAGCTGATCATGCAATTTTACTCCACTGCTCATTTCTATCCAGATGGAAGGATAATATGGTTGTCTGAAGGTACTAGGTACCAATCAACTGTTGAAGAATGGGCCAAGCTGATCAATGCCCCAGAAGAGCATGAGGATGATTTGGATGTGTATGCCAAGAAGAAGAAAGACCACAACTCTATGGCAAATATGTACAAAGAGATCCCTAATAAAGCTTTGGAGACACACAAGCTTGGATCTATGCATTATTTGTTGCCTGGTTTGCCTACTATCAACACCATCCTGAGGCATACATTGTTACCCAAGTCCGGAGATCACAAGATGATAAGAGGACATTCCATCAACTTGCTGTAAATCTTTGATGTCCCTCAAAAATTCAAGGTCATGAGTCTGATTGTAGAGGCAATCAAGAGGACAGCTGCTGACCAGAAGAGATCTTGTGGGTATGCTCCACACATTCAGGTGCTCATCAACTCCAAGATGGGCACATGCACTTACTTGTTGGACAAAGAGCATTTACCCTTGCTCCCAGAATTTGAAGACAATGAAGTTGTCATGAATGAGAATGAACCTTCATCAGCACAAGCACAAGAGAAGTGAGCTAAAGCAAAGGCAGAAAAGGTTGCAAAGATGCCAAGTCTTGAAGAGGCATCTCAAGTGTTCTTGAAGAGCAAACAAGATCAGCTAGCTTATCTGATCCAATCTACTTTGAGGATTGAGAAGGGCTTGGCCACCCTGACTCAGAATCAGGAGAGATTGGAGAGGATCACAGAGACCAAGTTCTATGAACTTGATTTAAAAGCCACTGAGATTCAGACTGCAGTTGGGCAGCTCCAGGAGGATGTAGAAGAGAAGAAGGGGAAGGCTACTATAGATGCTTTTCGCAGAGTGCCTAGAGGTCAGAGGTCTGCTGCAGTGCCAGTACCAGATATTAGAGCTACATCATCATCACCAGCAACAACAGCTTCAGTGCCACCTCCAGCAGCCACTCCACCAGCTCCAACCACATAAACTGATGCCTTTGTCCTTGGAGTTCTCTCTACACCACCTCCCGAAGACCAAGCCTGAGAGATGCATAGCACTATGCATTTTCGAACTTTTTGGTAACTTATTGCCAAAGGGGGAGAAATGTATAGATCATAGACTTCGAGAGAGTGTTTTGCTTGTTTACCTCTCTTGCTTTTGGTTTTATTGTGTGCTTGGTTGATACTTTACTTTATGTCTGTGTGTGAAATACTTGTTTGATCATGTGTTTGATCATATGCTACTTTAGTGCTTGCTTGGATGATATTATCTCTTATATCCCATATATGATCATTCACTTTGCTTGGCGATGAGTGCATGCTTTTAATTTCCATCATTTTGAGCGCTCCACCAAGATGTATGTGACATGGAAGAGTAACCCATGATCCTAATCGATTGTGAATTTGCATTCAAAAGCAAATTTTAAATAATGCACAAATTTAGGGGGAGCTCTTGCTTATCACATACTTCTCAAAGCGACAATGTATTTCAATCTTATGATCATTTGTCGAAGCTTTGATCTATATGTTGACATCAATTACCAAAAAGGGGGAGATTGAAAGTGTAACTATCCCTGGGTGGTTTTGGTAATTCCTAACAACATATAGCTCATTGAGCTAATGCTATTTCAAGATAAATATTTCAGGAAAGCTCAATGATTGGCATGCCATGGATTAGGAATGTACCCCTCAAAATGCTAAGGACAAAAGATTGGCTCAAGCTCTAAAGCTCAAGACTCTACATTTTACTTTTAGTTATCCAAGATCACATTGAGTCCATAGGAAAAGCCAACACTATTAAAAGGGGATGAGGTGTTGCTTAATGGGTTGCTTGCTCAAAATTCTTAGTGATATGATCCAAAAACACTCAACCACTTTCTCATATCCACATATGTCCCAAACCAAAAGTCAAACTCGGCCCCACCGAAACATTCTATCCGGTGCCACGGAGTTCACTTGACATAGCCACTGCCACAAACCCTAGTCACTTTGGTCTCACCGATAGGGATCTCGGTCTCACCGAGATGGGATTGCAAACTCTCTATTTCCCTTCGTAACGTTTCGGTCCAACCGATATGAGCGATCGGTCCCACCGAGTTCGCGATGCAAACTCTCTGTTTCCCCTTCGTAACGTTTCGGTCTCACCGAGTTGAGCAAATCAGTCCCACCAAGTTTGCCTGACCAACTCTCTGGTTAGCTTATTACCAAAACCGGTCCCACCGAGTTTGTGTAATTGTTCTCACCGAGATTACGTTATGCCCTAACCCTAATGAAATCGGTCCCACCGAGTTGACATGTTGGTCCCACCAAAAATCCTAACGTTCACATTTTGAACTAAATTGGTCTGACCGAGTTTCATTATTCGGTCCCACCGAGTTTGGCAATTTGTGTGTAACGGTTAGATTTTGTGTGGAGGCTATATATACCCCTCCACCCACTCTTCATTCGTGGGGAGAGCCATCAGAACAAGCCTACACTTCCAGCATACGTTTTCTGAGAGAGAACCACCTACTCATGTGTTGAGACCAAGATATTCCATTCCAACCATATGAATCTTGATCTCTAGCCTTCTCCAAGTTGCTTTCCACTCAAATCATCTTTCCACCAAATCCAAATCTGTGAGAGAGAGTTGTGTGTTGGGGAGACTATCATTTGAAGCACAAGAGCAAGGAGTTTATCATCAACACACCATCTATTACCTTTTGGAGAGTGGTGTCTCATAGATTGGTTAGGTGTCACTTGGGAGCCTCCGTCAAGATTGTGGAGTTCATCCAAGGAGTTTGTATGGGCAAGGATATCGCCTACTTCGTGAAGATCTACCCTAGTGAGGGAAGTCCTTCGTGGGCGATGGCCATGGTGGGATAGACAAGGTTGCTTCTTCGTGGACCCTTCGTGGGTGGAGCCCTCCGTGGACTCGCGCAACCATTACCCTTCGTGGGTTGAAGTCTCCATCAATGTGGATGTACGATAGCACCACCTATCGGAACCATGCCAAAAATCTCCGTGTCTACATTGCGTTTGCTCCCTCCAAACTCCTCCCTTTACCTTCATGTCCACTGTTTTTACATTCCGCTGCTATACTCTTAGACTTGCATGTGTAGGTTGTTTGCTTGACTAGTGCTAAGTTGCTAAAATCTGCCAAGACTTAAAATTGGGAAAAGGCTAGATTTTCATTTGGTCAAGTAGTCTAATCACCCCCCTCTAGACATACTTTCGATCCTACAGATAGATCAGTTGATTCAAGGCTAATCCGTTGTGGAATTCGCGCCAGATGTGTTTGCGATGGTTCCGTGGTGGCGGCGCCGGTTGCGTTCGGTTGTCGATGGGCTACATGGTCGCGCCTGGGTGCAAGACATCACCGACGCCCTCAGTGCTCTTGCCATAGTCCAGTACATTGATTTGTGGTGGCGTGTCCATCATACCCATCTTACTGATGCCCCGAACAAGATTCATTGATGTTGTACACAAGACGACCGCTACTCGGCGCGCTCCTGCTACACCGCTTTGTTCCACAGTCCCACCACCACGCCACATTCCATGCTTACCTGGCGGACTTGGGCGCCGCTTAGCATCAAGTTTTTCTTGTGGGTCGCGCTCCAAGACCGATGCTGTACTAACACGCATCTCGCTCTGATTGGCCTCCCTCACAATTTTGCTTGCGCATTCTGTGACCAGGCCGTCGAAACTTCGCATCACTTCCTGATCACCTACCCCTTCTCTTGGATCGTATGGCACGGTGTCTACTCAGCTCTAAGGCTCACTGTCAATTTGCCACGAGGCATTGACTGCTTCTTTTGACTGTTGCAATCTTCTATATTGACCTCTCTAGCTTCGCTTCGCAATACAGTCGCTCGGGATCATCGTCGTTGGTCTCTCTGGAAGCACTAGAATGCTTGCACTTTCGACAATGCGCGCACGTCGTCCTCCGCAGGCTATTCTCGACGAGGACAAGACATTGGATTTGCTAGCACTAAGGGCCTCGCAGTATTTACCTTTGACCCACCTTAGTTCATGTTTCTGTTCTATAACTACTCCCTGTTGATCTAGCCACACATCTTATTTCACGACTATTTGCTGGCTCTTTGGAGCTCTCTCCTTTGTATCAATGGAATGATACACATTTTGCGTATTCGTGAAAAACACTTCAACCGCTGCCTTTGCAAATTGTTTGACGTAAAAGATTGAAGTGCTCTCTCCCATTGACAAGTTATTATCAATGAAATCTGCTGGAAAACATATGCCATCATGCGCAATGTGGCAATCACATTATGGATAGTGCTATCCTCAAGATTTCTGGTGCAATTCCTCCTCTATTCGAAGGACCGATCTTGTTGCTTGACACAATTAGCAATGTGAAGGAAAAAAGTTGGAGACGTCCTAATTCGGCGCCGAAAATATCGCTCTAGATGCACTAGATTTTGGGCAAAATAGTTGCACATCAATTTACCGTGAGAAAATAGAACCACGATGCTTCGACCTCTTACGGAATAGCGCATAAATTGGAGTTTAAGCTTCTGTCACTCTCGCAAGCCATCATCTAATTTATACTCCACAATGCATTCCCTTAGGCCCAAATATGGTGAAGTTTCATGTAGTCGACGTTCACATGACACCACTAAGGGAATCACAACATACATACTATCAAAATATTGAACACATATCAAGTTGACATGATTACTTGCAACATGATTTCTCCCGTGACCTCAAGAACAAAAGTAACTACTCACAAATGATAATCATGCTCAAGATCAGAGGGGTATTAAATAGCATATTGGATCTGAACATATAATCTTTCACCAAATAAACCATATAGTAATCAACTACAAGATGTAACCAACACTACTAGTCACCCACAAGCACCAATCTATAGTTCCGGTGACAAGATTGAACACAAGAGATGAACTAGGGTTTGAGATGAGATGGTGCTGTTGAAGATGTTGATTAAGATTGCCCTCCCCAAGACGGGAGAGTTGTTGGTGATGATGATGACGATGATTTCCCCCTTCGGGAGGGAAGTTCCCCCGGCGGAATCGCTCCGCTGGTGGGAAAAAGTGCTCCTGCCCAAGTTCCGCCTCGAGACGGCGGTGCTCCGTCCCGAAAGTCCTCCCCTTATTTTTTCTAGGTCAAAACGACCTATATACCAGAAGATGGGCACCGGAGGTGGGCCTGGGTGAGCACAACCCACCAGGGCGTGCCTGGGCTCCCTGCGCGCCCAGGTGGGTTGTGCCCACCTGGCGGGCCCCCTCTTGTAGTTATTTGCTCCTATATTCCTTAAATATTCCATAAAAAATCCTTGTGAAGTTTCAGCTTGTTTGGAGTTGTGCAGAATAGGTGGCCTGACGTAGCTTTTCCAGGTCCATATTTCCAGCTGTCGGAATTCTCTCTCTTTGTGTATACCTTGCATATTATGAGAGAAAAGGCATTAGAATTACTCCAAAAAGCATTATTATGGATAAAAACATCATAAATAACAGTAAGAAAACATGATGCAAAATGGACGTATCAAGGCTGTGCCTTGGTCTGAACAACAATCTGACGGTCATACATCATGCGGCTCTCTGCCAAAAACTGTTCCACCTCAAGGTCGACAGGCCGCTCAGGTTACCGGTGGGCGTAATCCCCTTGTGCAACAACTATGCCCTGACCTCAATCATTGCCATGATGCCGGTGTTCAATGCTCATGGCCTTGACCAAACCTGGGTCGAGCCATCCGTGGAGTGGGCACAAGAGTTCTTTGACAACTTGTCGGAGAGGGCCATCCGGGAATAAACAAACTTCATCCGCCCCATCACCGATGAAGAAGTGGCATATATTGCCAGCTAGGCGGAAGAGGCGGCCCTTGCCAAAAAGGTGGGCAGCGTTGGCTTCGTGGAAGACGAAGCCAGTGCAGAGGATGGCTTTGCCGAGCGGGGGGAGCCTGCCGGAGAGCACAGTGGTGAAATTGCCGGGGGCCATTCCGCCAAAGATACAACTGAGGAGCAGCCGCATGAGGAGCCCCCAGCTCCAGAGAAGAAGAAGCGGGTCCCGCGGCAATGCCATTTCCGGCGAGGCAGTCCAGCGAGCTTCCTCACCCGAAGAGGTTACTAGCAAGGATGTTGCCGGAAAGGCTGAGGAGCGGCAAGGGGTTCAATAGCAACTTGTGCGCCAGACGAGGCGCACGACCGCGGCGGCGAGGAAGGCAGCTGAAACAGGCTCACATCAACCTGCTGCACCGGCCATAGCCAAACGGCCCAGCTCCCCGTCTCCACCCCCCCGCATGGACACCACAGCGGAGGTCGACTTTGACCTCTCCTCTTTTAGCCCGAGGATGGAGAAGAGGCCAGAAGAAGAAGACGAGGAAGTGTTCTGCTGCTTTCTTTATCCCTTGAGTCTCTGATTTGCTTATCTTATCCTACCCTCGCTTTGGCCCGTCCCTGCAGAGACACAAAAACGTTGGCGCATAGGATGGCAAAGAAGGCCAAGACCTCAATGGGCAACGGGCCCCCGGCAAGCACCTCAGTTGTGCCGGAGATGATCACAATCAGCCCGGAGTCCAGCCCACGACACAACCCCCAACCCAGTCCCCAGCGTGAGCCCATTACTCATTTCCCGCTGGCGGGCGTCGGGGTGTGTATCTTTGCTGCTGATATTGCCGGGTTTGCAGGAGAAGAACAGGAACAAGGAGGGCCACTGAGGGCTGACCCTAACATGATGCCTCTGTCAACCACACCGCCCAAGGGTGGATCCCCGGCAAGGGATTCCACTGGCGAGCCCACGCGTGCGAAGGAAGAGCCGGCGAGCATAGGCGCCGGCAGCTCCATACCGGCAACGAATGTTGCCGGGGAGGGAGCCACCTCCCAGGTGCTCGTCACAGGTATGCCACTTGCTTTCAGGCACTCGTTATTCTTGCTGTGTGATTTTCCTCTCTTCTCTTTCTACCTTGAGCTTCAATCTTGGTTTCACCTTGTTTCTCCTCCCTGGCTCCCAGATCTCCCCTTGACGGACCAGATGGACGTCGACGCCGTCATCGAGGAGACCGCCAAGGACGCTGCCGCCAGGGTTGCTGCTGACGAGGCCGCCAAGTATGTGCGAGAAGAAGCCGCCACTGGGTCTGCTCGGGAGGCCGGCAAGGAGACCGACGACCGTACTGACGGCATTCTTACCTCAGGAGCACCTGGTGCTACATCGGTCCCGGAGCCCTCAACTGCCCGGGAGACGGCTGTCGAGGACCAGCCGTCGACATCTGAAGCCCCCCTCAAGCAGGTACCTGAAAGTTGGCGACAACCTATTCGTCAGCATCCCGGGGATGGCGAGCACTGGAGCGCCAACCGAGGGAGAGGGTTTTGATGAGGAAGTCATTGCTGCTGCCGGGCTCAAGGTTGTCGATGAGCCGTGCACCAGCAGCAGTGGATCCAAAGAAGATTAGCTCCTCCAGGCCATGAGTGACAATTTCCAGAAGCTCCAAGCGCTTCACCGCACCTGAAAGGAGAAGTTAGACTCTAGGGCAGCAGTTGTGGACGCAGCAGAGGCAGACCTCCAGAAACGTGTCGAGCAGATGCAGGTCTGGTTTGCCGAGGCCTGGCAAGAGCTGAGGACTGGCCGGGAGTAGCTGAGCCAACGTTGGGATGAGCTCCTTTTGAAGCAGTCTGACGTTGAGAAGGCACAGGTGGAGTCCGCTCAACAGGCCGCCAAGGAAGAGGCTCAACTAAGGGAACGCCGTGTCTTGCTCGACGCTCACGAAGAGGACCTTGCCGCTCGCGAGGAGGCACTTGCCGCCAAGCTCCGCGGCAAGGATGAAGAGATTGAGAAACTTGTCATGCAACGGACCAAGGAATTGGAGCATGAGCGCAAGAAGACGCTTGACGCTCTGGTCCTGGACCATGCCGGCAAGCTGAAGGAAGCCGTCGACGCTGCCGAAGCTGTAAAGGCCGCCAAGAGTGAGCTGGCTGACAAGGTGAAGAAACCGGAGGCGGACCTGGCAGAACATGGCAAGGAGCTCTCGACGCTCAAGGACGACAGAGAGAAAACTCTCTATAGCCCGGAGGAGATGCAAACCACCATATCCGACAAGATCAAGTAGCTCTCCGCAGCCAACGACTCCATTGCTGACTTGAAACTGAAGCTGACCACACTGGAGGAGTCCCTTGAGCACAGCATGGCTCATGAGAAGACCCTGGACAAGAACCTCTAGGACGAGAGGGAGCTGCTTGAGAGTGCTGCCGCCACTTATAATGACTATGAGAAAGGCATGGGATCTGTATTGACCGCCTCATCGACGTCGCGGAGAGGCTCACAGCACAACTGTCCACCATCGGCCTGTTGAATTTCAGGTATTCTTCCGAGGAGAGGGTGACTCCGAGCGCCAGGCTGACCATCTTCTTATAGGCCCTCTTCGACGCCCTGAAGCTGCTCCACTCCAACCGAGCAACCCAACTGGCCAGCTAATCCCGCAAACTTTGCCGGGCCGTCCTTCTCAAGGTGCTCATCAAGGTGGCGTACAGGAACCCCGGCCTCGACCTCACTAACATGCTCGACAGCTTGCCGAACGATGTAGACCGCAAGGCGTTTGAAGAGCTTGTCGCGCCTAACATTGCAATGGTGGACCAACTCAAGAGGGTGGAAGGCTAGCGTAGGGACTAGCCGCTTTGCTTCTCCTTGCCGCCACGAAATCGAGCCCAAGACAATTGATCTTAAGTTAGAATTTCGGCGACTATTGATGTAATATAACTTGCTGTGTTTTGGATGAACGCTTGCTATCTTTCCTAATTTATTCCTCTTCGTATGGTATATACCCTACGCTTTATTGGGAAAACTTGCCGGTGCGCGCACCCTTGCCGCGAGCGCTTTGAGGAACGGATCCTTAGCAGCCTGCTGGGGGTGTTGCTGCCGGCAAGATACCTTGCCACTCGCAGCGCAGCCACCTAAACTGTTGAGCAGACTCGAAACAGAGCAGAGGCGCAACTGATCACGACAAGGTTCCTTCGCGTGCAGGTTTTCCATACAAGAACCGAAATCGCGCAGGGAAAATAACTTAGCATTTTAAAAGAAATTTACTCAAGGTTTCGCAACTTAGCTTTTCGTTCGTTGCTGCACTCTTTACCACAGGATGCCACGTCGAACGTCGCCTGTTGGTGTCCATACTCCATACCATCATTCCCCCTCGGTGCAAGGCTTGCTGGTAGCGCGCAGCCCACACAGCAGCATGAAGACGATCTTCCTCAAGGAGCGTAGCATCATCTTGCTGCAACTGCTCTTGCTCAAGCTCATCATAAGCGAGCACTCGAGGTGACCCATATATGAGTTCTGTGGGGAGAACAGCTTCCGCCCTGTATACCAGGGAGAAGGGTGTTTGGCCAGTGGCTCTATTTGGTGTCGTCCTGATGGACCAAAGAACTGTCGGCAAGTCATCAATCCAGCGTCTTCCGCACTTGTGCAGCCTGTCAAAAGTCCTCGTCTTGAGACCCCGCAGCACCTCAACATTTGCCCTTTCCTCCTAGTCGTTGCTTCCTGGATGAGCAACGGAAGCAAAACAGATTTTGCTGCCAATGTCTTGGATATATTGCATGAAGGTGCGGCTCGTGAACTATGTGCCGTTGTCGGTGATGACTCTGTTTGGCACACCAAAACAACAAACTAGTCCTTTGAAGAACTTAACGGCCGACTGTGCTGTCACCTTTCTCACTGCCTCCACTTCCGGCCACTTTGTGAACTTGTCGATTGCGACGTACAAGTACTCAAAGCCCCTGACAGCACGGGGAAAAGGGCCCAGTATGTCGAGCCCCCAGACAGAAAATGGCCAAGAAAGAGGGATTGTCTGAAGAGCTTGAGCTGGCCGATGCAATTTCTTTGAATGAAACTGACACGCTTGATACGTCTCCAACGTATCTATAATTTTTGATTGTTCCATGCTGTTGTATTATCATTCTTGGATCTTTTATAATCATTTTATATCATTTTTGGTACTAACCTATTAACATAGTGCCAAGTGCCAGTTGCTGTTTTTTGCATGTTTTTTACATTGCAGGAAATCAATACCAAACGGAGTCCAAACGCAGCGAAACTTTTTGTGGATTTTTTTGGACCAGAAGACATCCAGTGGGCTGGAGAAGCGCCTGGGGGGGCGGGGTGCTCCGAGGGGAGCACAACCCACCAGGGTGTGCCTGGAGGCCCAGGCGCGCCCTGGTGGGTTGTGCCCACCTCGGGTGCCCCCTGAACCGACTCTTTGCTCTATAGATACCCCAATATTCCAGAAACCCTTGGGGAGTCGACGAAAATCAATGGGACAATTGCATTTTTTACCCCTAGTTGGTTCCTACCCACTGGTTTTGCCCTTACTTTTCGAGCTTGCTCAGTTTTGCCCTTACTTTTTCCGTCGTGGTCCCTCGAATGCCCTTTGACCGTTTGACCAAAACTTTGAAAATTCATAACTAATTCATATGAACTTAGAAAAATGAAAATAAGATATCAAAATGTTCAGATAAACATTACCTTTATGTAAATATCATTTGCATTCAGGACCAAAGCAGCCTTTAAACTACCTAAGGTAATTATTGTTATTAACAATATTAAAAAATAAAAAGGTATAAACAATATTTTTTTCATGAATAAAAATTACATGCAAATGTAAGTGATGTTTTCTGAACATCCAGATATCTTATTTGCATTTTTCTGAGTTCGTATCATCTTGTTAAGAATGTTCTAACGACTTTGACAATTATTTGGAAACTTCATAACAAGTTGATACGAACTCAGAAAAATGCAAATAAGATATCAGGATGTTCAAAAAAAACATCACCTACATTTGCATGTAATTTTTATTCATGAAAAAATATTGTTTATACCTTTTTATTATTAATAATGTTAATAACATTAATTACCTCAGGTAGTTTAAAGGGTGCTTTTGTCCTGAATGCAAATGATACGCACATAAAGGTAATGTTTATCTGAACATTTTGATATCTTATTTGCATTTTTCTGAGTTCATATGAATTAGTTATGAATTTTCAAAGTTTTGGTCAAACGGTCAAAGGGAATTCGAGGGACCTCGACGAAAAAAGTAAGGGCAAAACTGAGCAAGCTCGAAAAGTAAGGGCAAAACCCGTGGGTAGGAACCAACTAGGGGTAAAAATGCAATTGTCCCAAAATCAATTCCAGCCGCCGCAAGTTCCATAAACCACAGATCCAATCTAGACACCATCACGGAGGGGTGCATCATGTCGATTGGTGCCTCTCCGATGATGCGTGAGTAATTCTTTGTAGACCTACGGGTCCGTAGTTAGTAGCTAGATGGCTTCCTCTCTCTCGTTTGATTCTCAATACAATGGTCTCTTGGAGATCCATATGATGTAACTCTTTTTTCGGTGTGTTTGTTGGGATCCAATGAACTTTGTGTTTATGATCAGATCTATCTTTTTATCCATGAAAGTTATTTGAGTCTTCTTTGATCTCTTATATGCATGATTACTAATAGCCTCATATTTCTTCTCCGATATTTGGGTTTTGTTTGGACAACTTGATCTATTTATCTTGCAATGGAAAGAGGTGCTTTGTAGTGGGTTCGATCTTACGGTGCTTGATCCCAGTGACAGAAAGGGAACCAACACGTATGTATTATTGATACTAAGGATAAAACGATGGGGTCTATTTCTACATAAATAGATCTTGTCTACATCATGTCATTGTTCTTATTGCATTACTCCGTTTTCCATGAACTTAATACACTAGACGCATGCTGGATAGCAGTCAATGTGTGGAGTAATAGTGGTAGATGCAGGCAGGAGTCGGTCTACTAATCTTGGACGTGATGCCTATATAATGATCATTTCCTGGATATCGTCATGATTATTTGAAGTTCTATCAATTGCCCAACAGTAATTTTCTCACCCACCATTTGCTATTTTTCTCGAGAGAAGCCACTAGTGAAACCTACGGCCCCCGGGTCTCTTATTCATTATATTTGCCTTTGCGACCTATTTCCCTTTGCTTTTATTTGCAGATCTACTAAACCAAAAATACAAAAATACCTTGCTGCACTTAATTTTATTTGGCGTCTGTTTGCCTATTTCTGGCGCCGTTGCCCGAAAGGGATTGACAACCCCTTTAACACGTCGGGTTGCGAGTATTTGTTATTTGTGTGCAAGTGCCGTTCACGTAGTGTTGCGTGATTCTCCTACTGGTTCGATAACCTTGGTCTCATCAACTGAGGGAAATACCTACCGTTGCTGTGCTGCATCATTCCTTCCTCTTTGGGGAAATACCGACATAGTTCAAGCCAACAGCAACACTTCACACTTGGTTACTAGTGCAGTTGCATCCTGGAGGGCAGTGGGCCAAAAGAAACCTTGCCGGCAAGAGCTCTTGATCCTATGTGAGAGCCACATATGCCTCCATGTATCTCTGCCAATAGCTCTAGTCCGTCCTCCCAAGGAATGCACTTCAATTTCACGCCGTTCGGTCTTTTTCTGTACAGGACATCGTCCACAAACTGGTACATATTAGACCGATGGGCTACTTTCTCTGCTTCTTCCTGTTCCTCGGGGAGTTCCCCTGTTTGGAGGAACTGGACGATGTGCTGTGCCCATGCTAGAGCCTAAGGCTGGACAACAAGGACTAAAGGGATGTCTTCTTCCATGGGATCAATTGTCTCTACAGCAAGGGCTCGAGGCCCTGCCGGAGCCTGTTGCCCCTGGCAAGCTTGGCGTCGTTCCCAGCAACTTCCTTGCCGGCGGCTCCTTGGAGCTCAGCGGGAAAGTACTTGTCGGGGCTCAACTTCCTTCGCTTATCTGGCCTTGCTGATGGTTCAACGGATGGCTGAGTCAGTTGGAGCACAAAACTCCCTGGTTCCACAGGTAACTTGAGGGCAACATGTTTTGACAGGTCGTCGGCAATGCTGTTCTCCGCTCGAGGAACATGCTCTGCTTGCAGACCGTCAAAACGCTTCTCCAACTTCCTCACTTCATCTACATAAGCTTCCATCAATGGGATCTAATAATCTTTGTTAACTTGCTTGACGACAAGCTGTGAATCACCTCTGACGATGAGCTTCCTAATTCCAAGGTCTGCTGCAATCCTGAGACCGGCAAGCAGTCCCTCATACTCTGAAGTGTTGTTTGTTGATCTCTCCCAGGGAATTGCATCTAGACTACGTATTTGAGGTGCTCTCCCGTGGGCGCGACGAGCAGCACACCAGCACCGGCGCCTTGTAGGGAGAAAGCCCCATCAAAATACATGACCCAGTCTCGGCTCATTTCCTTGTCGGGGAGAGAGGTTTCTTGAATCTCCTGATCAGGCGCTGAGGTGCATTCTGCAATGAACTCCGCCAAGGCTTTGCTCTAAATTGTCGAAGTGCTTTCAAACCTGAGACCAAAGCTTGACAGTTCCAACGCCCATTCCACAATCCTTCCCGTCACATCTGGGTTGTGTAAGATCCGTTGCAACGGGAAGCGAGTGATGAAGGTGATCTCAGGTGCCTGAAAGTGGTGGCGCAGCTTCCTCGAGGCCATAAGGAGGCCGAAGAGCAAATTTTTCACATGATGTCTACTACGCAACTTTATTCTTGAAGACACGTGTTGGGCCTCCAAGCGCAGAGTTTTGTAGGACAGTAGCAATTCTCCCTCAAGTGGATGACCTAAGGTTTATCAATCCGTGGGAGGCGTAGGATGAAGACAGTCTCTCTCAAACGACCCTGCAACCAAATACAAGAAATCTCTTGTGTCCCCAACACACCCAATATAATGGCAAATTGTATAGGTGCACTAGTTCGGCAAAGTGATGGTGATAAAAGTGTAATATTGATGGTAGAAATATATTTTTATAATCTGAATAAATAAAAACAGCAAGGTAGCAAATAGTAAATGAGCACAAAAACGGCATTTCAATGCCTGAAAATGAGGCCTACGGTCCGTACTTTCACTAGTGCAATCTCTCAACAATGCTAATATAATTGGATCAGATAACCACCCCTCAAAGTGCGATGAAGAATCACTCCAAAGTTCCTATCTAGCGGAGAACATAAGAATAAATTGTTTGTAGGGTACGAAACCACCTCAAAGCTATTCTTTCCGTTTTATCTATTCAAGTGTTCGTACTAAAATAACACAAAGCTATTCTTCCCGTTCGATCTATCCTAGAGTTCGTACTAAAATAACACCAAAGCAAATTCATATTCATAATACTCAAACCAACACAAAGAACTTCAAAGAGTGCCCCAAGATTTCTACCGGAGAAACAAAGACAAGAACGTGCATCAACCCCTATGCATAGATTACCCCAATGTCACCTCGGGAATCCACGACTTGAGTGCCAAAACATATATCAAGTGAATCAATACGATACCCCATTGTCACCACGAGTATTCAGTTGCAAGACATATATCAAGTGTTCTCAAATCCATAAAAGTATTCAATCCGATAACAACGAAATCTTAAAGGGAAAAATCAATTCATCACAACAAGATAGAGAGGGGAAAACACCATATGATCCGACTATATTAACAAAGCCCGCGATACATCAAGATCGTGACATCTCAAGAACACGAGAGAGAGAGAGAGAGAGAGAGAGAGAGAGAGAGATTAAACACATAGCTACTGGTACAAACCCTCAGCCCCGAGGGTGGACTACTCCCTCCTCATCGTGGTGTCCGCCGGGATGATGAAGATGGCCACCGGTGATGATTCCCCCCTCCGGCAGGATGCTGGAAAGGGGTCTAGATTGGTTTTCGGTGGCTACAGAGCCTTGAAGCGGCGGAACTTCTGATCTAGGGTAAACCCGAAGGGTTTCAGAATATTTGGGAATCTATAGTGCAAAGAGGGGGTGCGGGAGGCCACCGTGGTGGGCACAACCCACCTGGGCGCGCCAAGGGGGCCTGGCGTGCCCTGGTGGGTTGTGCCCCCCTCGAGGCACCCCCAGGTGCAGCTCTAGCCCATTGGGTTCCTTCTGGTCCATAAAAAATCTCCATGGAGTTTCGTTGCGTTTGGACTTGTTTGGTATTGATTTCCTGCGATGTAAAAAAGAAGCAAAAAACAACAACTAGCACTGGGCACTGGGTCAATAGGTTAGTCCCAAAAAATGATACAAAGTTGCTATAAAATGATTGTAAAACATTCAAGAATGATAAAATAACAACATGAATACTTCATAAATTATAGATACATTGGAGACGTATCAGCACACCAGAGTATCTTGATCTAGCCTCCTGCAAAAGGGAGCTGACAAAATAAACTGGGTGTTGCACCATCTTCTTCTTCTTCTTCTGTGTCACTTCATTTGCTTGTGCAGATCCTGCCTTGCCGGCACCAGACTCTGCCGGGGAGGGTCCCTCCTTGCCGGCACTAGGCCTTGCCGGGGATGATCCTGGCTCGTTGTTTCACGGGCTCGCCGCTGCCGCTACTTCTTCATCTCACTACAAAAAAACACACTTCCGTGATGATACGTATTTGTCACAGTAGGTCACGTTTTCTGTCATGCATTTACATCCATGACGATTTTATGACATAATCAATATAGTCATACCTGTGCTGTCGAAGAAGTGTTCCATGACATTACCAAAATTATCATCACGGAAGTGTCCACTTCCATGACGATAAATTGCGCGTCATAGAAGTGCTTTCGTCAAGGGTGACCGACACGTGGCATCCACCGTAACGGGTCACCGTTAAGCTATCGGGTCTGGTTTTGGATCCGATAACCCGTTAACAGCCCAGATCAATGGGGATTTTCCACGTGTAAAATTCTCATTGGCTGAAGGAAACACGTGTCAGCTCGTCATTGGGTCATATAGGCGCCTATGATATGTCGACACGTGCGACGGCCCACCACTGACCCATTTAGCTTAGAAAGGCCGACCCATTTGACTTGGTCAAAAGTTAGCGGGCCAGCCCATGAAAAGCCTGTTAATGGTTTGTTCGCAAATAGCCCATTTTACGGCCCGGTAACTCACGACCCATTAGGGCCTTCCCAAAATCGGCCCAACAACGTCATGTGGGCCGTCGAATATAACACCAGCCCATTTCACTTTTGGCCCATGTATGGCCTATGACGTCTTTCCGCCCATATGAGGCCTTTCGTATCTTTAGGCCCTTTAGTGGCCCACGGTGACTCTAGCCCATAATGAACATTAAATTTCTTTGTACCCATTAATGGCCCATGATTCACATGGGCCGTTGTCGGTGTCAAAACCGGCGGATCTCGGGTAGGGGCTCCCGAACTATGCGTCTAGGATCGATGGTAACAGGAGACGGGGGACATGATGTTTACCCAGGTTCGGGCCCTCTCTATGGAGGTAATACCCTACTTCCTGCTTGATTGATCTTGATGAATATGAGTATTATAAGAGTTGATCTACCACAAGATCGTAATGGCTAAACCCTAAAAGTCTAGCCTGTATGACTATGTTAATGAATGTCTCCTATCCGGACTACGCCCCCCGGTTTATATAGGCACCGGAGGGATCTAGGGTTACATAGGGTCGGTTACATAAGAAAGAATCTTCATAGTTGATTGCCAAGCTTGCCTTCCACGCTAAGGAGAGTCCAATCCGGACACGGGTACAGTCTTCGGCCTTCATGTCTTCACAGCCCATCAGTCCGGCCCATGGATAACAAGCCGGACGCCCGAGGACCCCTTAGTCCTGGACTCCCTCAGTAGCCCCTGAACCTGGCTTCAATGACGAGGAGTCCGGCATGCAGATTGTCTTCGACATTGCAAGGCAGGTTCCCCTTTCCGAACTCCAAGATAATCTTCAGATGTAATGATTGTATCCAGACCTGTATACACAACTGCAGAGGATATAATATTTCACGAGCTGAATCCGCTGATAATTTTTGGTAATATGACATCACGCCTGCTCGGCTATTATTTTCGAACCGTTAGCTGGCCCACTGTCCCACGTCTCGAGACGTGGTTTTATTGGCATGTCTTATCCAAGCGGAGATCGTGTCTCCCCTTCTTTAGGGGATTATTGCCAACCCAGATGTGGGTAACCCAACCGTCGCTTGGGTACAACTCCTTGGGAATACGCAAGTTTCGAGGCCCAGGAGGAGATGTTTGATATTCCCAGCCTTCATATAGGGGTACAGACCCATCTTTTTCTTTCACGCTTGCTTCTTCCTTGACCCCTGCTACCCCGAGTTCCAACACCCGGGTTTCGGTTGCCTCAAGCCCCAATCATGTCCGGATCCATCCGTCAAGGCCGGTGGGTAGCTTCTTCTGTCACGGAGGGAGATATTGCCAAGCTTCGGGCGACGAGGTACCTGACCGCAAAAATCCATCATCGGCTTCCTGCCGAGGGGCAGGTTATTCCCACCCCCAGAATCCGGCGAGAGGGTCGTGTTCGTATCCCACTTCCTCCGTGGGTTAGGGTTTGCACTTAACCCCTTCGTCCGAGGGCTCATGTTCTATTACAGGCTAGATTTTCATGATCTGGCCCCGGACTCTATTCTTCTTATCTCGGCGTTTATCGTCACATGCGAAGCCTTCCTCCGAACTCCTCTGCACTTTGGTTTGTGGCTCAAGACTTTTGATGTGAAGCCGCAAGCGATAGAAGGGGAGCAAGTTGAGTGCGGTGGCGCTACAGTGAGCAAGCTTGCTAGCGCTGTTTGGCTGAAAGGATCCTTCACCAAATCTTCCGATTTATGGCAGCAGGGATGGTTCTATATCACCGAGCCCCGTGGCTCCAAGTGGGCTGCTGCGCCTGCCTTTCGATCCAGCCCCCCAATTCAGCTTGCATCATGGATTAACAAGGGGCTGGATTGGGGATCAACGAATGATGTGCAAACTCTGGAAAGTCGCATCCGAAGCCTCATTGAGAGGGATATCAACATAGCCAAGGCCGTTCAAGTAATGCTAGTTCGTCAGACCCTGCCGTGCCAGCGACGACCTCTCCGCCTATGGGAGTTCAATCTAGAAGGGTCGCGGACTCTTCAGTAGTTCTTCGGCACAACGCACGAAGGAATGTGGAGATTATTCTTCGGGAAACGAAGGCAATGGCCAGACACCACCGAAGATGTCGGCCTAGACTGTAACCATCCGGATACCCCGGTAAGTACCCGTTTACCGAATACCTTATAGTCAGATACCCAGTGGCAACATACCAACAGTATCATCCCTTTTCAGGGCTGGATAAAGAAGGTGGAACAGATTAGGTGTCCGGCTCCCCTTCCCGAAGACTCAGCTACTCCTGTGTTAACAAGGATGCTGGCCTCGGCGCCATACTAGGCACCAGCAGGGGAGGGCGAGAAGACCCAAGATGACCTTGGTTCCGGAGGTAAGTCGGACACTAAGTCCGGAGAAATCAACCTTTCCTCGCCTGAAGATGGAGGCGGAAAAGGACCCAGTATCCCTTCTCCAAGCAGGAGGAAAAGGGCCGCCTCCGAAGATTGGGAGGGGCGGTATTCCAAGAAGGGCAAGGTGCCACCGTCGAGCGGCTTGGGTTTGGAAAATGACGCTGTTAAACAGCTCCAACAAGGGAATAAGCCCTCTGCCAAACCGTAAGTGAATCTGGAGTACTTTGATAGCGTCCCGCTCCGTTGCTGTTACCGAAGATATACGTAACGCGTTCATGCATTTTTACAGGTCGGCACAGAGTTTTTCTGGGCGATCCTCTTCTTCGGGAAGTCTCCTCCCAGAGATGATGGAGAGCGAAACGCCTCCTCCAACCTCTTCGCCCAATAAGGCGGATGACTCTGAAGTGCCACCGTGGAGGGTTCCTTTAGGCCAGGGGAAAAAAGGGGCAGTACCCGAAGGTGGACCTCTGACCATCCGGGACTCCGGGGCTGATGATAACACTACAAAAAAAAGATACATCCATGACATTTTGGGCCGAACGAATTTTTTTTCTGTCATACATATGACACTTCTATGACGATAATTGTGACAAAAGCCGGTATCATCATAGATGTGGTGGGCTCCTACTTCTATGACAAAAAATCATGACAGAAAATGGGCATTACGTCCTGGGTGGGCCGGAGACGCAGCTGCATGACATTCTTTGGGCCGTCCATGACGGAAAAAACCGTGGTAGAAGCGAGGGGGAGGAAAATTTCGGGGAGTTCCCGGTTACGGTGGGAGGTCGGGGGCCGAGCGATGCGCGTTTCTCTCGTACACGTACGCGCGTGTGTGCGAGGCGTTGGCTCTAACTGAACCCGAGCGAGGCGTTGGGCTCTAACTGAACCCGAGCGATTGCACTGCAGGCTACGCGTTA